>NW_010391062.1:68279-70565 GCF_000710305.1 Buceros rhinoceros silvestris | reverse complement strand
CCCTGCCCACAGAGTTCGGCTCTGTGGAGCTGTCTGGGGTAGTATCAGTTCCCGTCCAAGGGGGGTTGTGATATTTCATGGGCTGAGGGAAAAATAGATATGTCAAACAAACTCTTGCACTCTGTAAAAAATGATTTATTTTAGATTTTGTATTCTGTCTTTAAAAGTAGTATCAACTGGGTGTTTCAGTTCACTTTAACTGGTGTATTTTTGTGTGAACCAGGTGAACAGGCAATAATCTTTTTTCCCTGCACGGCCAAACTTAACAAGGCTTTCTCCTTGCCAGTGACCCCTTTCAAACAGCTGTAGTACTGCCAGCTGTATGCTTACTGTGCTCTTACATAAATAGACCTGGCGTTTACACTGGTACTAGTCTTTCATTTGGGCCGAAGTTGTTTTCTTCACACTCTCTTCGTTATTTTTAAGCCATTGAACTCTTATTCCTATAAATACTAAAATTACACAAAGGCCAAGCAAAGCGAGGGCGCTGATTTGCCACTGGCGGTGGGGAGGGTGAGTATTTTCATTGGTACAGGATTCACAGCACAAAGTCAGTAACAAAGCAATATTTATAGAACTTGGAGATGATTGTAAACATACTTCACAAAAATTCTCTTCAGCAGCACTGAAAATGTAATAATCAGTGATCACAAGTGCTTGAGTTATTTTTTTCTCTTCTTGTAGCCAAAACGTTCTTATAGTACTGTTCTTGCTGTTTCCATTCCTATATTAATATAATTTTGCTGCAAAAAACAACAAACATAGCAGGAAACTGAATAATGAGGCATGTTGGTGAAGTGCAGACTCCAACAGTAAACAACGTTCAAGAGGAGGTTCAGCTCAGCTCTGAGCCTTTGAATTACCATCTACGATGCATGTTCAGTGCTTCTGCATCTTATACATGTGGGGTTTTTTTAATTAAAGTGTTCCGATAAAAGATTATCTCTATGGTCTTTTGGGGCACAAAAACTGCTACTTTGTTCAGCGCCTATTCACATCCACCACCAGAACTTTAAGGTGGTGCTGTCTTGGAATTAATCCCTAGTTAACTCTCAGTGCTCTCTGGTAGAGCTAGTTCAATGGCCAGACAAGAGGAACCTTGTTATTAAGGAAGCACAGCTTCACAGAGAAGGCTGTGACCTGCACACCAGAGCTCCCAACACCAAAGAGGATCTGTTCACACAACACCCTTCCTGAAATGCTTATTAAAATATATATGGATGCAGCCATTCCTGTTTTACCCAGCAGTAGAAACTTCTGCTTTGCAGTGAGGAATGGACTCCTGCAACTAGAGAGGCATGGAGCTGTAGCTGACTGGAACTAATCTTCCCCACCCATACCTCATGAGTCAAGGATTTAGTCAGAAATTTAAAAAAAAAAAAGTGGTAAGATTAGGACTATTTTCTGAAATCTGAGTCTTAGTTAAACCGTGCTGGGGACAGCATTGTTCTGCCTTTCCCTGGAGGGATGCTGTGAGTTCAGTGTCTGGTAAAGCTGTCTGTTGTGGAGGAGAGGGTCAGGTACTGGAAAGTCAAATTAGATGAGAAATCATCTCAACTATGCATGTATAATATGGTGCAAGTATGTATTTCCCCCCGTCTTCTCAAAGAAATTGCTGGCGATGTATTTCAGTGAAAAACAATGAGGCATTTGGAGATACTGCAAGCATCCATGTCACAGCTCATGGCTTCAAAATACAGGACCAACTCAGGGGACACATCCAGAAGTGGCAGCAAAGAAACAAAACAGTGGAAATAGTGATTTCATTTCAGATAAGATCCAGTTTACAACAAAGCAACCAAATACAGGAGGACGTAGTCTTATCATGAGGAGTGAGGCAGCTCACAGTGGAGTTAAAGGCAATACGAAACTCTCGAGAGCGGAAAGGCACTGTAGAAGACGAGCGGGACGTCTTGCTCTGGTTTCTTCAAGCTATACTGTCTTTCTATAGGAGACCCGATACAGTGCATTTGTCTTTGTAAGGATTGCTTTGTAAGTAGGATCAGTATGCATAGATGAGTTGTAAATATAATCTACCTAGAAGAAATAGCTTAGTTTAGCCCAGTATTTTGATTCTGTCAGTGATGGCCTGTCACTGCTGAGGGGGGAGAGATTTAGAAGATCATAGTAGCCAACAACTCCTTTTAGCTTGGGTATCACTTTTTTCTCCTCACTACAGTTCATGAATTAATTTCAAGTATTTTGTTTAAACATGCACATCAGCATGGGGTCTTAGTCACTGGTTTTGCATACGCATAGGTGTTTGTTTAAGCATGGAAATAATCC
>NW_010391062.1:14582-68167 GCF_000710305.1 Buceros rhinoceros silvestris | reverse complement strand
GTCTAGCCAAAGCCTGAAGGTAAGCGAAGAGTATTGCAAGGTTATGGCTTTGGTCAAGGTTGTTCAAATAACGGCCAGAGGGCTGCATTCAGCTTGTAAGGCGGTTTTCCTTGGCCTCTAGAAATGTTAGCTGGCTGGTTGGAAGGCAGACAACGCAGAAGCTTTTGCTCTGCGTGCAGAAGCAGATAATACCTGGCAGGTTATTAAGTGCTGGTTTTCTACCTCCTGGATGTGGTTGTCTTGGTCTGACTCTTCCAAGGAGGCTGGGATTAAGAGGGCGTCTGAGCGAGAGGGTTTAACTGGCCTGGCCGGTCAAACATGAGCCTTGAAAATACCACCGTGTGTGGCATCTTCAGCAATTTGGGACTACTTATTTTACCTTTGCTTGACAAAACAGCACATTCTTCCTCCAGCTGATCAGTTGGCTTTATGTAGGATTGTTGTCCCTTAAAAATGATTTTTCCAGACCATTCCTCACTACCGAGCTGCTGCTTGTTTTTTCCTCGTTATTTTAAACTCGTGTAACTCAAGAATTTGATCCTATATATAAACCTTGTGACAAAATAACAAAGCAGCATTAACAAAAGGCAGTATTAATTGCAGCATATCCCCAGTCATTGGTTGGTAGAGTTACAATATGCTGCATGCAGTTAAGCTATGTCAGAGCCACAGAATTTCTGCTTGATATTACCTGTCTTTACATGCTAATAAAACTCCACCGTGGGAACAGTCATGCTGGAAAATTGGATATGGAGAAAGCCGAAAATGCTTACGACAGGATGGCGAGTCCTCCCTCCTCAGTCTTTTCACCTCCATCTCTGTCCCCTCAGCCAGGGAGTCCTTGTTTCCCCTCTGTAACACCCGTTATTTCCCATCTCCAGATCCATTCTCGGTTGTTGGGCCCCCTGTTGGCTTTGTATGTAGGGTGTACACAGGGGAGTCGAGAGATCTGCTGCCCTCCTGCTGGCAAGTGATTTCCTTTTCAGCCCACCTTGGAAGGGAGAGGTGAAGACAGAGAAATTGAGCTGGCTGAATCAAACCCTGAGAAATGAAAACTGGGAAACAGCAAGTGCAGGAGATACATTAGTGACAAGGTCTCCAGTGCTTTTGCTTACTGCATGGGGAGGTATTCAAATATGAAAAAGAATAAAAAGATTTTTATAAATGTAATTTCACTTGCCATAGCAGGAGGAGATGGCTGGCTGCAGTCTCTGCTCTTTACCAGTTGTGTGACTGGGCTAAATTTGTCCAGCTGCTGCTGGGCAAAACCTGTAGAAACTCAAAAGGGCTGAACGGAGAAAAAGGTTAGAGATCCCTAGATCATGCCAAAAACCAGATCCTACAAATCAGGTCACACTCGGAGAATAAGCCCGCTGCTTTCACTGAGGTGTGCTGAAAGCACAGCCACCCTTTCTGCTCTGTCTCTGGACCATTTTGATAGTAGTGGCTCACTTGGAGTGGATGGCAGCAAAGCTCTGGGTATTTTTCCATTATTTGTGGGGCAAAATCCTCTGCTAGCATAATCTCTGTAACTCCAGTGAAACCCAAGAGGAAATTGATTTATACAGAGTAGGATCCAGTCTCGTATCTTGTAGAGTTTGACTGACACCTATATTAATACATTTGAGTCAGCTTCGCTTTGCCATTTTAGAGGGAAACCCCTGAATAACAAAAACAAAGACAGACTCTCAAAGGCAACAGAGGAAAGAGTAAAGCATTAGTAAGTAAAACCCCCCAAAGTGATTTGTTAAAAAAGCAGTAACTGTTGTGAACAGATCAGTACTCTGCGGAGATCGTTGGTGTCTGGCAGTAAAGGTCAGGATGGTATCACATGGCAGCTCTCCCACCTGGGTGTTCAGGTTAAAAAGATGTTTGATGAGAAGTCCTCCTCTGTTATCAGACTCTTAAAGGAGGCTGCTGCTTCAGAGTGCTTTGCTCCTCTGCTGTTACGTGGCAAGTTGCCAAAGGCAAGCAATAGCCTGGTGCTTAATCTCTTGCAGTTTCTGCCATTTATGCAGAAGCCAAATGTTCAGTATTGTTTGGGGGAGAACATCAATAACATCAAAGTGGTTTAATGAAAATCAACACCTGCAAGGCTCAGCCTAAGCATGGAGATTAGCTTTTTCTTTTCCCCTCCCTCTCTCTCCATTAAAATAATACATTGTTTTAGCTACTTATCTACCCTACTATGTTTAACTTTTTCCCTGGGGTTCCAAAACCTTACTAGGTGTGTACCTTCCTGTAATGAAGAAAGATGGCCAAGTGCATTGTTTGGTTTAGGTGCGCGGATAGAATTCTATCTGTCCCTCTGGCCTTGCTTGCTTAATGAAAGGTACGCGGTAGTCTGTTCTACAGCCATTTCTCTCTGTCCCTCGATGAATTTATACAATGCACAGCCTGGCCGGAGATGCAAACCCCTGACTGCAGTTACATTCACCATTTCAGAAAGCGCTGCACTTTTGAGACACCCTCACATACAGTGCTTGCAGTCCGCCCCTTGATCTAGGAATCACTGGCCAAGATGATAAAAGTTTCGCTGATTTGAATAGTGCTGTGTGAGTCACATTGGAAATGTATTTGGGCTGTCAGTTTTCCAGCGCTGAGATCCAGACAAACTCCTGGTGACTTTATTGTCTGCTTTTCTCAGCAAGTGTTGTTGAGGACTCAGACCTGTTGACTTCAGGACTGGGAATCCTCAGGAGTCACCGTATTCTGAGCCATACTATGGTAAAAAAATACTAGCCAACATACGTAACTCCTTCTCACATTCTTTAGCAAAAAGTCCTTTCCCGCCTTTGGCAGGCCATGCTTGAAGAAAGCCTCCATCAGCTTTTAGAAGATTTTGTCCTAGTTGAAAGGACTTTGTGCCTCAATTTTCAGGTTTAGAGCAAAATTTGGTGAAGACTTTGGTTACTTAAAATTTTGGTCCCTTCCTTAGCACACTGTTTCTAGTCAATAGAGTAGTGATGCATTTGAATCCCTTTTGATTTTTATTAAAGTCCTTGGCTTTTCTGATTTCAGCTTTTTGCATCTGATAACTCAGCTCACACAAGTCAAAGATAAGCTGCCTTGTGACTTCAAAAGGCCACGTACCAGACATTCATTTGGCTGCCTTTTGATCAGGAGGAAACTTAATTTTTGAGCACAGGAACAATTTTTGAAATAACACAAGTGGAAGAAGAAAACCAAATCTTTTTAAGATATTTAGATCTGGACTATAAGTCCTTAAAATACATTTTGTACTTTAACATTTGAATTAACATTTTGTGTTGAGGTGAGAAATATTGACTTCGTTAATGCTCATTATGCCTCCCTATGTTTTATCTTAATTACTTGGGGTATCATAATACTCATTAATTTGTCTCTTCAAGGTTCTCTTTTATATTAAAGTCCTGTCTTTTTTTCTCAAGCAGTGCACAAAGAAACAAAAACTGCTTCATTGCTTTAATAACATTTTTTTAGGTTCCCATAGTTTAGCTCACACTCAGACTTTGCCATCAAGTCTGTTGCACAATGCACTGCTGAGATTGTAAGGTTATAATAAATCAGTTGTCACTTCCCCTTAAATAAGCCCAGCTAATGCCCTGGACCTGTCCACATCACAGAAGGAGGAGAGAAAAATATTTTGCTATAATTGAGGCTTCCTTCAATAGCAGTCATTTGGAAGTGGATAGAGCTTCGTGAGCATTAGAGTATAATGCTACCCATTGGGTGTCAGCCTCGGACAATTAGTAAGCAAAAGCTATCACGAGAAGGCAAAAAAGAGAAGGGATTAAAAAGAATTAAATGAGGCAAAAGAAATTCAATAATTTCCATTTGTAAGGAAAGGATATAATAAGACAGTGATGCACTGCAGATTTATCTCTGGTGTAAAATCAGTCTTTATAAATATACAATGCCTTCCTTTACCATCCTGCGGTATCCTTCATTCTGCGGATCTCAATCACACAATTCAGGGCTAAACTGGTGACACCAGGCTGTGGAAAGAGTGGCATTCACATTGGTACTAAGCAGAGGTAATTTATCTTCATACAACTGGGTAGTGGCCCTTAAGAATTTTCTATTAGTGACAAATCCTGTGTATAAAAAGATGAAATTGTGCATACATCAATGACCAACCAGTTAATTTTTTCCAAAGAGAACAGCAGGTATTGACTGTAATATCATGGGAAGGTATCAGCAGTTCCTGTAAAAAATAACCCCAAATCCGTAAAACGATAGGTAAATAAAACTGGTATTAATGTAATTCAACAACTGTTCTCTTTTCCATGATCAGTCGAGCAAAAAAGCTTGTGCTCTGGAGATTTAAAGGTACCTCTGGGTGTTTGAGTATTCCACTCTCACGCTGCAATCGTGAGCAGCACAGCCAACAGAAAGGAACATTCTCTTGCCATCTAATATGATTACAATTCCCTATCTCTTAGCTCTGCAGCTTGAGATCGTGACATGAAGAATTGTGGACCGATGGATATAGAAACAATCCATTAAAACAGCAGGACTGCCTTCGTCAGAATGTGGTCTTGAGATCTTTTATCAAAGTATAGCATAGTTCTGCATCTGGAGCGCATGGCTGATAGATAGTGTTAACCCACAGAAAGAGAAAATCAAGCAGGAAAAGAAAAGATCAGGAATAAACATTTTGCAGTAGACCACATCCTTCTTCCAGACAGACCAGTTGGTGCTTGCTGCAGCATTCTTGAATATCAGTAACGGCGCTTAGCTCTCCAAAGCCGAGTGCTTCCAGTCCAAACTTTTTATAGCCATGTCTTTTTGGTTTGGTTTGGTTTTGTCTTAGGGATGGAATAATTTACTGAAAATGCCTGGAAATCTGATTCAAGCAGCAGCATTGGCATTTGGTTCAAATACATTATGGGAACTTGATGTTTGGTTCTTGGGTGGAGGGGGGTGGATTTTTTACATTTCCAGAGGACATGTTGCTAAATAGCCTGGGCCTGAGAACAAAGCAGCTGCAAAATAAATGAGGCAGAGATAAAGCTAAAACCTGGCCTTACTGGGAAAGAAGTGCAAAGAAATCTTGCCAAGAGCAGACACAAAGAAAGGAGGACTGGCAACCTGGAAAAAGAGACTTGGAAAGAATAATCGGTTTAGGACACAATGAAGAGGCAAGGTTTACTGTAGGGAGAGATGTGGATCTGGGGAGAGACAGAAGCAAATGTCTCAAAACAAAACCCAATTTAACATGTTGATCCAAATGTGGAAGATGTTGAAAAATAAAGAGGTTAGAGAGAGTTTTCAAATCTTGTGTTTTACCACCTTCAGGAGCAGGAGTTAAACTGCTAAAAATTATATAAACCCTAAGTATTTGTCATTAGGTTCAGCGTTATCTGTAAAAAAACCTCCAGTCAATAATTAAGCGTTGGTGCAGATCATTGTGGATTAATAACAAGAAAAGAAGTTTTACTCCAGAGCTCCCAGTAGCTTTTTTTTTCCCCACCGAGAGCACAGGACTCTCTGTACTCAGCATTAAGTGCTAGCTCTGTCTAGTATGGAGCACTGGAGAAAACTCCGATAATACAAGTTTAATTACTTCTTTCTTTAAGCCACAGTTTTCAAAGGGATTTTTGAAAGCTAGAAGTTGAACTAAACAAAAAGGATTTTGAAATCCTTTTTTTTTAGGTTTCAAGTTGGAAAAGAACACCCAAAAGAGACTATTTTAAAAGTAAAGAATAATTACAGCTGGTTTAGTATGTAAGGTGTGATGCTATATACAGTGTGAAAACAAATTCAGACACTGCACACATCATAAGATCATCAGGGCATATAAAAATGTCCCAGTAACCAGCAGCCAGGAACCACAGAAATCGGAAACTATGGCAACTCAGTGTGGGAAGAAGCATTCATTGGAAAGAGAGAGCGAGAGATTAAAAACAATAGCCCCTAAATCTCTGTATCAGCTTGGGTCCTCATTTTCTCAGCAGCTTAAACCTTTTCAGCTTCCCTAGTCCAATTCTTTCTCTGCAGCTTTCAGAAGAGCTGTCCGTGTAGTTATTTTGAGGAAAACTTCGTGGTTTCCAGCAACCCAGTTGCCTGGGAGGGCAACTTTGCCAGCGTGCTCTTGTATGCATTAGTTTGTGAAATGAAGAGACGAAGAATAATTTGATGAAGGCATAAAAAGTGCAGAGAAAGAAATGGGAAAATATCAACTTCTTCCCTTTCCGGATGTTTCCAGCCCTTGCTGTTTCAGGAGATTATGGTTTGCAATCTGTGGGGCCAGTTTGCACCACTGCCATTGGCTATGTGGTGGTGCAGGGTTGCTGTAGCACAGCGAATGGGTTAGCGGAGGAACGCGGTGTGGTCTGATAATTTAAAACCATTCAGAAGCTTTACCTGGCTGATGGGCTTCCTTTCTTCTCCAAATCCAGTTCAGCTGCCTGTGTTCTGGTTGAGTCTAGCTCCTGGGCAGAATCAGAACTAGGAGGGTTCCTTTTGTTTTACCGGTTTTCAGCTCTGTGTCTCACTAAAGGGCATAAAAATGCGTGTTACAGTCTCAGCTGAGAGGGTTTTCTGTAGATTTGGATATATGAGTATGTATCTAAATGAGAGATTGCTGTACTTAAATTAGTTCAGCCAGTGGACCAACATCCTTTTCTGGGTCAGTAAGAACATTGTATTTTTATTTTAACTGTGGTTTTGCACAGTTAACACTCCTCTTTCATGATAGATTCTCTTCAAATTATTTGTCTTTTTTCTACAGCCATTTTCTGTACTTTGCGAATGCAAAGTGCAGCTCATTTCAGGGGCAGGGGATGTCAGATACTCTGTATTGCGGGATTCAAAGCCCCATGTGTACTTGCTCAGGTGCTGTGCACCAGCACTGCTTCCATTTGCCCATACCACTTCCCAGCGGGAGCTAACCAGTATACCCATGGCCTGAGACTACACACACACACGCATGTCTGATCATATTTTCAGAAAGTACGTTTTTGACCTAAATTGTAGGAGTATTTTGTGGTTCCTTTTTACTCGTGGAGATGTTTCAGCAGTGAATGACATTTCTATACCTATCCAGAAAACTCAGTTTTAACTTTACTGAAGCCACTGGTCTATGTTGTCCCCCAGATTGTATTTAAACATCACAGTGCGGCAGTAACAATGTACTTGAACTCAGAAAGAAGTTGCTAGAAGCTCTGCATAAAGAGTGTTTGGCCATTGTGGTCCTTTGTTTGAAACCCTTCTTAAAATTCAGTAGATGAAGAAGCTCTGTCTATGTACTATCCTAAGCAAGGAGAATTGCAAAAAAAAAAGATCCTGGTGGTATAGCTTATTTATCTTCTTGTCTGAAACACCTGGGGAATTTATGTACGGCTTAGAAAGGTGCATTCATGATCTATAGCGCTTAGCTGTCAGATTTTCAGACACGTTCCAATATTCCATCTACTTTCCCGCTATGTTAGGGGAACACTAATGGAGTTTCGCTAATTTTTGAGTATGACAGTTACATGAACTGTTTTGTCTATAAATTTTAAATATGTGGGTTTAGAATAACTTATGCTCTTCCAAAGAGCTTTTATCTAGCAGTTTCACTGTGCTTGTGTCACAGCATGAGATCCCGTATCCTGGGTACCGTTTCGACGCATAAAATGCTGTTCCTGATGGATCCACTCCAGTCATGGCCACCTCTGTGTTGCTTTCCAGAGGGGAACCCAGAGGGAGGCCATGGAGCTGACAGCTCCTCTCGCAGAGGTCAGGCTCGGGAGTGCAAGCTGGCCGGGGAGGAAAGCACACTTTCAAAACAGTGTTGTATTTCAGTGGGTGCTCTCAAAACGCACTGCAAGTACTGGGAGCGTTGGGGAGCGCGTCAACAGAACTGGCTGCGCTGGGGGCTCACTGGAGGCAGGCAATCGAGGCTCAGCCAGTAGCACCTAACCATGAAAGAGTGAATATCACTGGACTCAAAAGACAGGTTATAAGCTTACTGGGGAAGGCGGTCAGCCAGCTGAAAAGGCATAAATCCAAGTGATGAATGTATTTGTGTGTTGGAGGAAAGCAAGCAGAAGAGTGACAGAGGAACAGCCATGACTGCGTTGGATCAGAGCGAGCATCCACTTCGTACCATCCATATTCATTGACAGTCTGCACACGAAAATAGCCGCGCCCACGGAGTCACAGATTGCTGATATTATGCTGGAGTATTTTTCTGGGCAGAACTCGGTGGTGTAATGTATGCTTCAAGAGCCCACCTATGCTTTCTTTAAAAAGCGAGCTGCTCTGATAATTGTGTTCAAAGACAAATGTGTTGAATCAAGTGGCATTCTCTGACAATGCAGGGTTAGTTCCCATCTGTGTGTGAGTATGCAAGAAGCTGAAGGCTCATTAAACTTTAATAAATTAGAGAAAGTTGAAAAGAATAAGACATACTCTGTGGTGGGTTTGCTTTTATTTTTAGACGATCTCCTTGAATATAGAAGATTCTACTTTGAATTAATGACAGTCCTGTGAATAGGATTTCTGGGACTTGATCACAAAAATCATTGCTTTATTGTGAAAAAAGAGAGCGTCTTCCAAGGTATCTTGTTTTTCTGGACACTTCCACTCCGGGCAATGGAGTGGAGACATCTTATTATTTCATATAGATTCAAAACAAACTTCTGATGTTAACAACTTTCAGTCCTTCTGCCCCTCAGTTGCTGCTGTACTGCCCTGAAGCAGGAAAGCTCTCTAGTCTGCTAATAAGTCTCCCTGACCAAGGAAAGTAGTGCTTTTATTTTTAGACTGTTAAAAATTGGCTGCTTTGTGCAGGTTGCCTAATGAAGGTGGAGTACAATCCCTGATCACCTCTATTCAGAGGTGTTTATGTGGAGTTTAACCAGCAATAATTCAAAGACGTGCTGATATAATTAGAAAAGTGCTGGCTGGGCGTAGGTGTGCGCCGCAGTTTTCAAAGACATCTAGAGCCCTCATAATCTCAGCCTACTTGGATGAAGAAAAAAAAGCTTTTGATGAAAGGCTTATTCACAAAATTTAAAATATAGGAGACCTCAAGAAACTGGGTATTTTTTTCACCTGAGCCTTCTACAAATCTTGTCTCTTTTGGAACATGCAGATTAAAAGAAGTCTTATTACTAAGTACCAGCCAGGCACAATTCTGAGCGATGGAACAGCCTGGCTTCTTAGAAGTCAAAATACATTCTTCAGAAATCCCAGCTTGAGATACAGCAACAATCTCTGAGATCACTCTCTTCTCCCTATCAAAATAAGTAATAGTAGTGAATCAGGTAAGAATGAAAGCTTTCTAAGACGCCACAAGCTTTGGAAATCCTTTCTTTAAGCCTTCTTAAACCCCACTGCATATATTGCATTGATTTTCCCACATATATTCATACTCAGTTTTCATTTCATTTTGCCTTCACTAAAATCAGCTAATCCCTTAATTACCTTGCTGCTTATAGCTGTCCACAACTGTCTTGATTTGGATGAGTCTGCAGGTTTACTGCAAGGAGGGAAATCTAAGAAACAGAGGGAACATCAAAGGGCAGGTTTAGCTGTGCAGTGGCACCTTTGAAGTTGAACATCTAAATTGAGTAAGGAACCTGAAGAGAAGCTAATGTTGCAAATTGCACTGTGCCTGCTGACTTCACTTGTAAGCTGCTTCTGTGAAAGGAATTGCCAGAGAAATTGCCTTGTTTGTAGCTGCTTGCCTTTGGGGTTCTGCATTAAACGGATTTTTCATGCCATCTTCTGAATGCCACCATGACACATTGAACCATGGCTTCCCTAATGAAAATCAGAGAAAGAGAGGAGCCACTAGTCTTGGCTTTAGTTGGGCACTTTGGTTTGGTTTAGATTTGAACTAAAGTAGAAGGAGATCTATTACATTTCATTAATATTTCATTATCAGTGTTGTGAACTAGCACGTCTTTCTTGGCAGGGTAATTTTTAAACACCACCTCTACGGTGAGAGGGAAGGGGAAGTATCAGCTTTGCTGATATGTAGAGCCCCAAATGAGAGTTCCCCAGAGTCCATGGGTGAAGCATCCCCTAAACATCTTCTCCCATTTAAGTAAGCAAAAGTTTTGTCATTCGGTGCAGGGAATTTAAAGACAGGGATCTCATTAAGTTAAATTCCTATTTAACTTTTATATAAACAAGGCAACTTGGCAGGTTTCAGCCCTCAGGTACCGGTGTAGTCGTGTCAGGTTTTAGGGGCTGGAATCAGCAATTACAGTGACCAGCTCTGTACTGGTGGCTGAGGCACTCACTCCTTCATCCCCACTGGTATGCTTTGAATATTTAAAGTCCTGAATTTTGCCTCCAGGAATGATTTTGAGATATCTACAGGAATCCAAGCAATCACCATGGAGCCAAAACCACGGAGTTATTTAGATTCCATGGGATGCAGGTGAGATGCCTAAGCATCTGTCTCTGCTGTTGGTTCCTTTCCTCGTGTGTAGTAGGACACAGCTATGGAGCACTTTGAAGATTGGCCCAAGGGAAGGGCAAACACCAGGCAGCAGGTTAACTGTGCCAGTGAAATGCTAGGTAGTTCCCAAGGGCACGTGAAACTTGCACTGGTCCCTTTGCCCTGGCTTTCTTACCGTTACTGATTCAGCAGGCTCTGGCGTGCTGCTTGCGCTGTAGAGTAACCTGCAAGGAAGGTTGACTGGCGAGTGAAAGCCCCTTTTCAGCAGTAGATCTCCACTAAAATTAATGGTGAAGAATAGTTTATTAGCCTGGCACAAATAATATGTATGCATCTAAATCTTTGTAAGTACATGCTCGTAATGCAGCCTTATGCATAATACAGATTTTTTTACAGCAAAGTTAACATAAAAATGGGATCATATGTCCCTGAGCAGCAGCTGGGTCATTATGGAATAGCTTTTGAAATGGAAAAGGTCGAAAAAATAGCCAGCTGCTTTCTCATCCTGCCTCTGCTTTCACTCTGGGCTAAATTATTATTTCACTAATTAATAATCTGCATGCAGATTAAAATGATTACTCCACAATATATATTGCATGACAATAAGAGTGACAGCAAATTACGCTTCAGTGTGCATAACAGCTTAACTCTCTAAACAGAAGATGTTTTCTAACACTCAATTCACGTCCTTCTGCTGATGATTAAACCCTCACTGATTTTGCTTTTATTAGTCCTCAGTCATTATTGTTCTTTTATCACTATGAGGTCTTTAGCATTAGCCACAATGGCTCAGAGCCACGGTTGTTCCTGCATTCCCTTATTAAATCAGGTTACCTCTCCAGTTGTGTCAGGGACTAAAATCAAACCCCTTTGTTATAATGTTCCACAACCCTTTAAATATTGATTATTACGACTATGTAGAGCTGCTGAGAATTTATTTTTGTCTACACTAGTTCAGAATGGGAAAAACTTCCATGACAACAGTGACAATGCACCGGCTGTTTTTTCCTTGGAAAGAACTGCCTGGCTTACTCTTCTCACAGCCCTGGTGTCCTGGGGGCTCCTGCCTGCCCTCCAGAGCCTGTGCAAAGTAAAACCCTCCTGACTGCCTGAGATGAACAAGCTGAAACTAATTTTTAATGGTTTCAGTGGTTTGCTTGGTTTGCACTGGATGGTAAAAATCGCCATTCTTTAGCAGTCTTGAAAAAGAGTCATTTAGGGAGGTTCTTAATGGCTCCTCAGTGACTGCTGGAACCTGCCATGACTGCAGGTTCTTTTCAGTGCTGGAGGTAACTGATGCCTGACTTGGTGCTAGGAAAAGGCAAACTGGGGTAGTAGTTACTTGCGTAAAGTCATACAGTAAGTCAGTGGCAGAGATGACAGACAAAACACAGCAAAATGCTAGTGTTGCATGTGATGAGGTTGCTTAAATGTGTAACTAGTCATCGTCTTCTCTAAATAGACAAGAAATAGATTTTCTGATAGGTGTTTCCTATACTTGGGCTTAATTGTCTAGGTAAAACCTGGCTTACCTGTTCTCACAGCTAACTAAGAAGAACATGGGTCAAGCAATGTAACTAGATTTGCCAATTCCATCCTCCTGCAGACTGTGGATTCATTTTCAGTGAAGTGTCCCCAAGAAAAAATCTGAAAGCTAAAATCGTTGTGGTCAGTTGAGGAACTCTCCTCATTAGGCACGTCGATATGTCCTTGCTTCTGTACCTTACTTCTCAGAAAAACCGTGCATTTCAGAGTTCCAAAGCTGTTTAGTATTGTTGAATGGAACAAGCTCAGTAAATGGAAAGCATTTTTATTAACACCTCCCTCCTGCCTTTCTGAGGGGAATCTTAAGAGGAGCATTGGTGTGTCAAGCTTCACCTATCCTCTGCACCGTGTGCCTTTCCCGATGGAGGAAGTTACAGAAAGCCCAAGGACTGTAAAGTCATTTGTAAGGGTGGTCCAGGGCATAATGCCAGGGAAGTAGGACAACTGCTGACTTCTGCTCCTCAGGGTTCTAGCCAGAACTGCTTCTCTAGTACAGGATTTGTCATATATCCAATTAAAAGTCTTTCTGCAGAGTGCTCAGCCATGAATGCAGGAACATATTTTCCTTTCAAAATTCCCTTTCTGCTTCAACAACACTTATAATCCAATTTTCACCAGCAGAGATGAATCATGTTCCTCACCAACACATTTACAGTGGATGGAGAAGAGCAATCACACATATTGATTTCTTTTCCTTCCTCTCTGTTCATGTGGGTTTTTTTTTTTAAGAGTGCTATAAGTAACTCAGCTTCTGTTTCTCTTTACTGCTGCTGGTTCTAACATCAGGTAAATCATAAATATCTTCAGGAGAGCTTGTAGGAAGAAGGTGGTCCAAGCAGCCATAGCATTCTAGGTATTAACAGCTCCTCATATGCCCCTTCCATTGGAACCCAGAGACAGGCAGTGGCAGAAGACAGGGAAAAGCCTCTGCTCCTTTCTTTCCCCCTTGGTTCCTCTCCTGTGGGTGGTAACATGGCTATGAAATAACTTGCTTCCCACAGTAGGAAAGTGGGGGGGAAGAAGGCAGCTCTTTGAGTCCCATCCCCTTCACTGGGGGGCTTTGCAGACAGTGCTGATATTTGCTGCCCTTCACTCACAGATAAGAGTCGTGGATAAATGAAAGATGCCGGGGCAGAAGGATGTGGAATGGGTGTCTCTGGGGTCAAAGCTGGAAATCCCGTTATTTACATGGTGGATGGATTTGACCTGCTGACTCATACACCGTGGTGTTTCTGCAAAAATGATTTTCAGAGAATCCAGCCCTTGCAGACAAGGTGCAATAGCTGTATTACTGTCACAACTCCAAAAATAATAGATGTCTCTTACAGAACAGAGTTTGCACATAACTGCATTGCTGGTTTTGAATATGTATTTATTCTGTTTTGTGCCTCAACAATAAAAAAGTTTGTTCAAAGTTGTCAGTAAGTCTTTTGTTTAAAAGTACACATGAATAGGTGTCATCTCACCTAAGCACACCTCTGATGTGTCCTACTTTCACTGGCTGTTTATCTGTTCCAAAGTCAGCCTTGTTCCATGCTAGGAGGATCCTCAGCCTTTCTGTTTCTCTCGCGCCTCTCTGTTTCTGGGTGAGGCTGAGAGGAGATGATGTTCTCTAGCAAAAGGTCAAGCAGGACAAGGTCCCTTGGGAAGTGGAGCAGGAAAGTCTGGGTGTGCAGGTGGGGACGGGCTGCCCACGACTGGGCAGACTGGGGAGCGACGTGCTTGGGTAGCTCACCTGGCCCTGCCTGCTGTGGTCTGCATCCTGCAACTGCAGAACTGGTCTGTCCTGTGCAGGGTCAGGTGAGACACCTCTCCAGAAGGGCTGTGCTGGCTACACTTGCTTGTGACCATGCTCTGTAGACTCACTAGCCCAAGTCCGGGCTAAATGGGGCCTGCCTGCACTTGGTCTTATTTTGTGACTCTGACATGCTCTCGGTTTATAAGTGTCATGACTCTCTTACAAAACAGAGAAGGTTTACTTCTCGACTGCTCATTCTGTGTCGGTATTTGAGGTATATCTCCCCAGGCTCCAATAAATAAAATACTGAGAGATGGGCATTTCAGGAGTGCAGTTCAGTACACTTACATTAGCTCCTGCTCTGAATTGCCCTCTGAAGGCGCCTGGCTCTTCCTATTCATTACTGACAGCGCTTACAGAGACCCATCTTCTGTGCCTAAAATTAGCCTTTGTGAGACCCTTCTGTGTATTTGTTATTGCAACCTATACTGGAATGGTCGCATATAATAATTTCTTTGATTATTGCATTCTCTACTGTGCTTCGCTTGATGATATTGAAGCCCTATACAAACATGAATGATTTGAGTCTTTTGGTGCCCATTTGGTAAATAAAGATTATTAAGCCGATAGTAGGATATGGCAGAGCTCTTTGTTGCTGGCTTTAATATATGCAGTGAATCAGTGCAGCGTTAGACATCCAACCAGCAGAATAAAATAGACTTCTGACACGTCAAATAAATGAAAAGAAGTCGCCTTGTAGGAAGGTAGCAGCCAACTTATTAATTAAGGAAATCTCCAACTGAATCATCCCTCTTACGTCCTCTCATTTCTCACTGCTGCAGTTCTTTCCCTGGTAAACACTTTCCTCCAGCCTAGGCAGGACTTAGAGATTTTGCTAGGCGTTTTTGAGCAGTGCAGGCTGGGAACCCTTGTCTAAATGTGGCTGTTTATTACTATTCTGCAAAACAACAGCAGCAAAAGCAGCTTAGGACAGAAATGAAAAATTAGAGTTAACCATCAGGCTCTCGTTCGCTGTTATTTGCAAGGCATTAGACCCTTATCATGCCACATTCATTATGCAATACAGAGAGATTTTATTCACCACCACCTGGTTGTCTGGAGTTCTCTGTGTCCCCCACTTCTCATGAAAGTGTGGCATTAACTTTCCTTCCCATCCTCAGGTGACAGGTATGCAGAGCCATCAGCCAGCTGCCAGGAAAGCTCAAGGGGTTTCATATTAAGTATTTTTTACTACAAAAAAAAAAAAAAATAGAAAAAACATTCTGACTTCACATTTCGCAGCCATTTGAAGTTGTTTTGATATACCCTAGTGTCAGAAGCTTCTTTTCAACGTGGTGATGGGCACTGAGAATGGGCAGTGGAAAATAACAGAGGAAGAGGTAGATGATACAGCTTGTTACTATTTTTCGTTGTTTAACTGACAGAGCCAGTTATGAAAGGGGCATAAATTATTACAGCCAGAGAAAAGAATTATGTAAATGGTAATTTGCTTTTTAAGGGCACAGGCAATATAATTTGGATCACGAGTGGGAGAAATTACATAGGAGCTGTTAAAACAAACCAGAATAACATTTGCATTACCACCTTTATTTTCCTTTCCCTTTTTTTCATCCTTTCTCTCAATTATTCCTCGCTTGCTTTTTCCCTCCAGACATTACAGGGGTTTTTCCTCTTGCTACTTTCTTTAAATGGCCTAATGGTAAAAAGCCTGCAGAATATTTCCACCAAACCCCTTTGATTTCCTTAATGGAAAAGCTATACCTTAAATTAAATATTTCAGTAACCTGAATATAAAAGAGCCGTGCAGGACTTGCCGGTTGAGCATTGCCAAGGAGGAATAATGGGGGCTATTTCATAGGTCAAAACGTGCCTCAGACTGGGACAAATTTTACTTTCAAGTAAAAGATAAGTGCACGTGTTCAGCATTGGTGGCCCTCGGAATCAAGTAGCCTTATGTCTGTGTCTTGCTTTTCTTCATGTTTCTTCTGTATTTCTTCATGATCATTCCTTTAAGTAAAAATAGTCATAGGGTATCTTTCAGTGCTATGTGATAAATTGAAAGTCTTCCAGTTCTGATTTTTATAATAGAAAAATGATTTTTTTTTTTTGTGGAAAAATGTGTGTTTTCCTGGAAAGTTTGAAGATTAAGGTGCAGCAGTGATAAGGCTGTATCTGAACGCAAATATAGATTATTGCTTACTTTTAATTTCTTGAAAATGGTGGTTTTCAGTGGCCATAATCTGGTGAGAAACAATTGTCCTGTGATTCATCAACATTTTCTGAAAGGAAAGAAGGAAAATAATCAGAGACACTGTGGCCAATACTGTTACTAGAATAGTCTAACCTGTACGGCATGGGATGTGACAGATGGTGAACAAACGTTATGAAGGGGGAGTATAAGTAATTAAGGATTGATTATTCTTTCAGTGGATATTTAATTATAGTGACCTGTACCCTGTGTTCTAGGTGTGGTTCTTTAAATAATCACTCAGGTATTAATTCAGGCAACTACCAGTTATTGCAATTATTCTTAGTATAGCACTGTGCTAGGTTGTATCTATGGTAGAAGAAAAGAGCAAATGTTAATGCCTGAGAAATTATAGTCGTGTCACCAAGACTGACAGGTTCACTCAAAACAACATTTAATGAAAAATTTTTAAAAATCTGTGATTTTTCTTTAATTGTAGATTTTTATGGATGTTTTCCAGTTGCTTAAATCATTGATGTGACTTTGATAATGATGTCTATACTGATTGTTTCTCCTGATTCTTCATGGTTCCCTTCCGCGGAATCCCTTTCACTCGTCTAACTGCTGCTCTCTTTATCTTAGAACGTGTGCAATGCCAGAGCACAGCACAGTGTCAACCACTCTGCTGCATTTTAGAAAAGGAAGCAAGTAGTCGCACTGAGAGGTAGCGAGGCTCTGACTTGATTAGTACTGTAATCAATGCGAGGTATTACTTTGACTTTAGTGCCTGTTGGAGCAACTGCTATTTATTTCTTAGTATTTTCTTGAGCAGAGAAAAGAGAACAGCTCGTAACATATGTCTCTTTCTTGTCTGAGCTACCACACATTTGCAACCCCAATATATATATGCAGAGGAGACATTTGATTTTAAAAAAGGTTGTTTATCTTCTAGAAATCCAAACAGAGAACTGTTTTTAAAAAGAGAAATTTTACTTTTACTGTATGTTGTTTTATATGCGCGTTAGAGCAAGACACCTTATATCAGGTGTGTTAAACTCACTTTTCTTCAAAAAATTGTCAAACCAAAGCATGCTTTTAGGTATAATTGGAACCGATTGTCTTCGGGATATGCATGTGTCCTGTTGTTGCCATGATAGTCCATGGAGCCTTGGATGCTAACAGCGCATTGCTGTAGGAGGATGGATGTTGGTTCAGGGTCATTATAAGGTTTTGTTGATGTAGGCAAGGAAACAGGAGTGTGTTCTGTTGATCTTCGGTGGCTTTTTTGCTAGCTCTGAGAAGACTATTACAGAGAGAGAACCAAGTAACCTTTGCCAACATTAATCAAAGTAAAAGGCCTTAGTGTAACTAAGGGAAATCAGGCAAGGTGTTGCAATTTGCTTTTGACCACAGAAGTCTTGGGGAGGTGGCAGGTATTCAGAAAGGCAATTCTCAAATCACTGTGCAATTCTAAACAATGATACTGGTGGCTGCAGTCGTATTCGCAGGAGATGTAACTCAATCTTGGAAAATGAATTGCTGTCAACCTAGCATTACACTCTATTTCCTGCATGATTAGGACCCCATTGGAAATAACACTAATCATTTTTATTTCTCACTTAGCTGAAAAATATCATGACGTGGTTTTAGAGCATCCCAGTCTACCTATACGCAAGAAGGGAAAATTAATAGAAAACTATTATCAGCAAAGTAATCCATTCTTAAATGGTCTGTCAGGTTTTGATGAATTTCTGGTGATGATCAGGTCACGTTTTTGCAGTTGCTTGTGTTTGGTTTAGGCTGCTATTATTGAATATGTTGTGTTTCTTTCTGGAATGGAGGAAACACTGGGGAGTATTTCACTGGATGTCTGAACACTGACAAATGCAACCATTTCATACACAGTGGGATCCTGGCAAGGCTTTGAACCCAATATATCAAGAATCAAGAGACAGTGGACCAAATCCGTCTTCAGTATAAACTTCACTGGATTCCCACTGAGTTGTGCTAAGGGTGAATTTGAGGCAGGTTCTTGACAAGTCTGAGTTACCGCTGTTTATGGTTTGAAGGGCTGATAAACTAATTCCATGTGCAAATTAGACAGTGACTTCAAGAGCTTGGCGGTCACTGCAAAAGAGTTGCTGTGCTGCAGTCACTCAGCTGAACCGAGTGTGTTAAAACTGTTACTGCAAAAAAACATAACGGAAATCCTGGCTGACAAGAAGGATGGGTGGTTTCGTTAAAGCTTCAGACTGTGTGTGAGGAGTTCTTGTTTCCCTTTCTGGTACTGGCGCACATCATGAGATACCCCGAAACAGCTCTTTGGTCCATGGGCGGGTGGGTAGTTAACGTACCAGTAGATGGTGCTCAAAAATAAGCACCATTAGACATGGAGTTTCTAAAACTGGGGCACCGCTGTGCACTGCAAACGTCCTCCCATGTTCCCCTCTTACCATAGACGCCACAGGGGAGCTGCAGGGTGGTTGATCTAGTCTTGCATATCAGCAGCTTGCTGATATGTCTTCTCTACGCTTTCCCGAATGGCCCTGCGCGCATTGCTTGTGTCGAGGTTCCTCTCATGTAGCTGAGGTGTACGTGAGTACCTTGCTAAGCAGCAAAGGGACCGAAAGCCAGTTCTGCTGCAGGCCAAGCACTTGTCTGCAGGACTCTTGACTATCCCAAGAAGAGCCTGTTCTACTCCTTTGACTGTAAGGAGTATTGAGGCTCCCAACCTGGCACCCAGCTTCAAGCTGCGGTTAAGTACCTCTACCCTTTTGGTTGTGCATCAGTTCTGCATCTGTAAAATGTGACTATGGTGTCCTTACTGCATGGGGCTGTTGTAAAGATGAGCTGATGAAAATCTATGAGTGCACCAGTAATACAGTCTCTGTTTTGGATTGGACTAGATTTTCGTGGTTGTGTATGTGAGTTGCCTTGCAAGCAAAACACCGTATCTAATGGGAGATTCATTCATAGCCTTAAGCATGAATGCTCCCCTCCTGGAGTGGGAGATATGACAGAGGAAAAATATGTGGTTCATTAGCAGTAAAATTTCTCCCTGCTACTGAATTTTTTTAATGGTGAAATAGTCCCTTTGTCACAGAAATCTTTTATGAGTAAAAGCTCTTTTCAGCGGTGTGGTCTTCATTAAATTGGAACCTGGAACCACTTAGAACCAAGAACATGATTTGTGTTACACCACACCACCGTGTCCTATCAAGCTTGGAGCTAATATCACTAATGGACACGGCCACACAACTTGCAGTGTGGCAGCAAGGGCAGTAGACAGCAAGAGCTCAGAAACTCGTGACATACTGTAGACAGACCCGACCGTTAGCACACAAGGGAGGTACCTGTTCATTGCAGCTGGAAACACACCCCGTTCCACCTTCTTCGGCATCTCTTTCCCAATGTTCTCCAGCCCCAGTCGTGCATACAGCGCACTGTGGTACTGGCAGCTCTTAGACATGCTAACCCCTCGTTTTTGACTAATCCCCCGCCACAGACATAGAAGATGTCAGTCAATAAGAGCTCGAAGCATGGTCGGACACGCTTGCCTTGCCAGCTAGGACTGGGTACTAATGAGGGGCAGAGTAAGATTTGTGACCAACAAAACGGTTACTTACGTGATTAATGTAACGGTTAGCGGTGGCTCCTGTATTTTTCTAGTTATTGCAGCATATGACATGTCATATAATGGATTATTAGTATATCCAACTTCGAGAAAATCTTTCAGAGCAAGTGTGTTTTCTTCAGCTTAGGTAGCAGGTGTTTGATCAAAAATACTCTCTCAACCACTGACAGCTGTATATTTCCAGAAAGCAGACTTGCTCTTATTTGCTGTAAATTCAAGATAAAGCTGATAAAGAGAATTCTGTGGAAAGAATACAGAAAAAGTAACAATTCCTGTTACAAAACAAGCTCCTAGCAGATACTGTAATCTTATTTTAGTTCAAATTTAAAAAATAATCTGTCAACAGCAGGACGGCGTGGTGCTTATTTGTAAAAACAAAATAGAAAACACATTCTAGAACAGTGCATATGTGGTCAGTGTCCCATCTAAACTCTCACACATCTTCAGTAATAGCTTGTAATGAGCACCAGTCAGTATAGGCTGAATACGGATATTTGCTTAGATTAAATATACTGCTTAACGACAAAAAGTATGTTGGGAAGCACGGTGAGCTTGGGTAACCCGAAACCGGGATATTAAATTAAATCAAGAAAGATTGCAAGTATAAGATGTTCTAAGTAAATGACATTTAATAATTATTGATTCAGGAGCAGAGGCTAGATATGCTGCATGAATTGTTTGCTCCACTTGTTCTCGTTAAAACATTGGTCTGCGTCAATATTCTACAGCCTGCAATGCACAGAGCTGCAGCTGAACTGCACCAACACATCCTTTCTCTCGACACTGGGCCATTTCTCACCTGATTAGCAGCCCTGCCAAAGTGGGGAGCCACTGTTTCCAGAAGAAACCCTGAGTCCATTCTCCAGCAGCCACGGCTTGCCCTGGGAGCACGGAGCTCTCCCACAGTGAGGGAGTCGCTGGTCTTAGCCAGGCGTTGAGAGGAATGGAGGGGCTGGAACCGGGAATACCTCAGCAAGCCGTGGCCTCTCATCATTTAGAATAGGAAGTGAAACCTATGGAAGATGTTTCTTTTTTACAGTTAAAAAAAATTTGAAAGATTTGTCTTTGTCAACACCAGATGTTTTGGGCAACTTTGTAGATATTGGAAGCAGAAAAGTAGCAAAATTATAAACCCCAGAAATGTAGTTGTTAATGGGAAATGTAAGTCAATTAACCTTTCCTTCCAATTATTGTGTATTTGTAACCTCCTGCTTGCTGAGGTAAGCACAGCTTTGCACTTAGGACTTTGGAGGAGCTGGCATTGGTTTGATTGCAGCTACAGAGCTCGAACAGGAGCTGCAATTAATATCCCCCACTGAGAATACAGCAACTCCTTTGCTTGGAGGTTTGACAGATTTCAAATGTTTTCCAAGTTTCATGTGGATAAGGAGAAAGGAGAGGCCTTACAATTTTCACTGCTCAAAATAACTGCACAAGATACAGTGGCTTTGGCTGCAAAATTAGTTAGGGTTCTACAGAATTTTATCTTTTGAAATCTACTACTCATCAAAACTAAAAAAAAAAATAAATTCGGTATAGCTTGTGGTACTTTAATGAATCTAGACTCTTTTGAAAAAGAGAGGAGGAGCTGCTCGGTGCGGAATGTAATAGGTGGGTTTTGCTCCCGAATCACTGTCTGGGTGAGGTTATTAGCTAGACAGCAGGGCAGGCACCCATCAATGCAAACAGGAATTCAAGTCAACATGTTGTTGATGTGTTTGCTTTTGTCTGGCTTCATACTTTTACGTTGCATCTGAGAGCATGAGATCATAGTAATTAAGGCTGTGAAGCACCTCCTGACATCTGCTGTTTGCCTGCCCCTGCTGAAGTCGGATCAAATGAATCCTCAGCTTTCCCAAAAGATGCTTCTTCCACCTGTCTTAAAGCTTCCAGAGGTGTTTCTTCTTGCATCTTCTGTAAAACTTGATTTAATTTAACCCAAACGAGATTTGCCTTTTTTTGGCAATAGTGACTTGTGGTAGATTGGTACTCAGTGTGTGTTAAACCAGCTCCTCTTCTGCAGTGTTTTTGCCTGGCCGGTAATTCCCTATTTTGTACTTGTGCATTTGATTTCTCTTTACTAAAAGTAGTGCTTTGCACTTGCCTATCGACTTTCGTCTTATTGATCCTGGTCTGTTTCTCTGCTATTCAGATCATTTTGAATTCCAATCTTCTCCCATGAAATGGTGCAGATCCCCCAAGCCATATACCACCCCTGCATCTTCTAGAATCTTCTGGTACCCTGATTTGCCATCAGAGTTGTTAACCAGGTTGTTCTGTGAGCAGCGAAGCTGATGAAGCCCGGTTTCCTATGGGCTTTTGTTCCACATGCAACTCACCACAACACCCTCAGGTAAATGCAGGCAAAACAGACTTAACCACTGGGACAAAACACGGTGTGACTACTTGTCACACACCTCAAACGCCTTCTACCCAGCTGTGTCCTTGGAAGTCAGTTACGACTCTGAAGGAGAAATATCTGTAAGAGACATGCAGTTTATATTCATACATGCTGTTCATTGTTTAATTTTCTCAAGTTTGTGCTTCTTTAGGCTATACTGCAAAACTTTGAAGGTCATTTTAATTGCACTCCTATTTACAAAGTGCTTTCCTGGCCACACAGTGCCACTCACAGTAGATTAAAGTGGAGACTCTATCTCTGCCTTTGTTTTATGGAAAAGATTGAGAAGTGGTTTACTCTCTGTAAATAGTTTACATGTGAGCTCTTAGATAAGTGACCGGGAAAAAGATTTTTCCATATAGAATTGTTCTCCATGGAGCACAAATGGGTTGTTTTTCTAAATACTGACATAAGCGTGCACGGACCAGATCCTCAGATGGAACGAATTAAGAGTCAGTATTTTTTTTTACACGAGCTGCAAATATTTTTCCTGTATTATTTTTCCTTGTACAGTAATTGTCTCTAATGCAAACCCTAATTTCTTCTCCCTGAACCGAAATTCTGAACTCCTGTAATTCCTGCATCGGTTTGTTTACTTTGAGCAGGGTTTATTAACATACTGTATTTTTCTCCCCCGTTCAGCAGTATGTGCACTGCACGTTCAAGCTCTCATTCATAGTCCATGTTTACTTTCTGTGATACTGTTTTGTGGAAAATCAATAAAAAGGCAATTTAGGAAAAAAATGTGGTTTTCTCTGAGGTCTAGTTAAAGAAACTGCCAACAATTAACAAGGGAGACCAATCCTGCTACCTGGAAGCCCTCAGATTTCTTCCTGGCTTCAGGAGGATTTAGCAGGGTCGGTAGAATCCAGGCTGTTAATCTGGTGTCATAGCTGGGGGCTGGACCTGTGTAAGAAAGTTACGCTTGGCTTTGTGCAGATCAGTTCAGCTTCAGTAAAAAGGAAATGCTCCCAACCTTCTCTCCAGTCATAAAATACGAGAACAGGATTTTGTAATGCCAACTCCTAACAGACAGAAGTTATTAAATACCCATTTTCTTGGTACTTACTTGACAAATCTCCACTTCCAGTACTTCCTGCAGCCTGGGCAGCTTTAAGGGAGTCACCTGACGTCACCAGGCATTGGGGTGTGCACAGGTCAGGCTCTACACTACACATCAACAGCACAGCTGCTCTGAAAACTTAAACCAGTAGGTTAGTTGTCGTGAAAATTACAGGTGAGGAAACTTCCTTTAAATTTGGCTTAAAAAGTGCACAGCTCTACACACCTTTAGGGGGGCTTTCTTTCCCCTTCCCTCAGAACCTGAAAATGATTTATTAAATAAATCTATCATACCTGTCTATCCCACGCACTAATCAGTGCACAGATAAATGCATTTTAATAATTTATTATCATTTAACTGTGGTGGAGCTCTATTATGCTTTTCATTCTTGCTGTAAATATGTAAAATGCTGTTAATCAACCTTTGTTAGTGAATATTTGATTAATAGCTTGCAGATGTACTTGCCCATGAGTATACTACGTTAAATGCAATGTACCAACACATAATTTATTATTATAACAACACACTGGGCTAATAAATCAAAGGAACTCTTGAGACTGCAACAATCAGAATTACCAAAGGAATAGCTGTGCGTTGTTTTAAAAGTAATAGATTTGTGCATTGTTTTAGGTATGGTATGAATTTGCGAATCAGCTACCTGTGAGTGCTAGTATCACATTACTGTGGAAATGAGTAAGGACTAGCAAGCAGCAGGTCACTTCCCCCTGGCCCCCCTTCTGTCTGAGAATAAAAATCAATCCCGGACCCAAAGACCTTACAAATCCATAGAGACGGGATGAATAAAGGGTGAGGGAAAAGAACAGCAGGTACTGATGAGCATGTCATACGATGTCTCCAAACATCCTTTTCGCTCTCTGATGTGTGCAGTTGTGTAATTTCAGTCTTCCCAGTGGGTTCATGGTAGGAAGGTGATAGCTACCTGAAGAAACAAAAGAAGAAGAAGTTGCAGAAAAGAGCCAAACAGTAAAGATGGGAGAATATTAAGTCAGAGCTGGTGTAGGGAGCAGCTAGATGACACCATCAGTGTCCATCAGTGCTTGTCCAAACTGCTGCATGCTGCACTGAAATGTGTGAGTGATGCTCCATTTGAGCAACCTGATATTTTCTTTAATGGGCAGTCACTTACTGTCTGAAGTTTTATGTTCAAAATCTTTACTTAGTGCTAATCATTGACATTCTGTGGTGACAGTTGCAATACTGAAAGAGCCCTTTTTGGTGACATATGTCATTCAGTTCCTGAAAATCAATGCAAAGAACTCTCCAAGTATAATAGTTCCATGGGGAGGTAAATATGTTGATCTAGGGTAAGTTCCAAATACGGAGCCAAAGCAGAGAGAAATGAGGTAGTGTGCACAAATGCTGAGACTAACCCAAGAACTGAGCTTTACTTCCATGAGTCCCGCAGGAGCATCCACTCCTTCCTTGACTGCCAATTTCTGTTGGAAGAAATATATTATTTACAATAATATGGTAGTTGTGGATATATTTAATGGCAAGTGCTATGAAGTGTATGTAGTGTAATGCATGCATCCACCAACACATCTGTGCGTATGATTTACTATGTATCTGTATTTCAGACCGCTTCTTTTTGGTGACCTTGGGAACGTGTTTGTCTCAATAAGGGATTATCAGATTTGATAGGCACTGTATTTAATTCTGTAACTTGGTCAAAAGCTACACTGCTTTGCATCGATTTCCATGTGCAATTAATACATTTTGTCAGAGACAAATGCGTGCAGAGATAATATACTTTACTCATTTCAATCTCTCCTGAGTACATTTTAAATCAAAATAGCACCTGGTGTCCAAAGACCTCCTGAGAAGTGGCGGATTTAATGTGGAAAAGTAGCATTAAGAACTGCTGGCATAATACTATAATAATTTGCTGGCGTGAAATAACAAATAATTCCCTAGAAATCCAAGTAACTCACAAGCTTGGACACCTTTCAAATCATGCCCGTCTTTAAATGACTTTCTCGTACTGTGTCTTGCTCGTGCTCACAATGCAACTGGATGTCAGGTTAGCTGAAGAACACAGGAAACAATCCCCTGGAACGTGTAATGTCTTCACTCCGATACCCTTTCAAAACACGATCCTAGTACAACTCATAGATAACAGCAGGGTACGTGGTTGTATTGATATCTTGAATCGAGCTGGCTCTGAAATGGAATTTGAGCTCCTTGAGGAAGTGTCATGTGTTACTCTTGAGTTTTTTCCAATTTAAAAAAAAAAGCCAAAATTTCTTTGAAGTCTCAGAGATCTTATGATTAACTTTGCTGAAATAGGTTTTTTTTGGTCCTTCTGACATATTTCAGTTGTATCTTTTTGACAGGTATCATTCAGCCCATAATCTAAAAGTCATAGCTACCTAAAACATTGATTTCATACTTCAAGACAAACAACTATTTCAACCTTATTCAAGTAATTTTTATCTGAAGTTTTCAAGAGATTGCTATCTGTTTGTGAAGCACTTCAGTTCTGTCAAATCCATGTTTTCAGACATAAACCTCTTCCAATTATAAGTGCAGCCAGCTCTAATCTGCAGCGTCTGTGCAGCTGCAGACTTTTTCATCTGCCCAATATAGAAGTGGACCATGACTGATAAGAGTGTTTCGGTACTACCCCTGTCAAACTGCACGGAATTGAGGCTATTAGAATGTAGACCAAAATCCTCTCCCTTTGTTTTTTCAAAAACATCCAACAAAGAAGTCGCTTCCTAGCATTGCCTTTGATATTCTATAGAACTCCCTTCAGAACTGCAGTTCACAGCGGACCTTTAATTTCTGCTAGATAAGAAAAATGAAACTGGCATTGAAACCTAGACCACAAATAAATAATAATAAAAAACCCAAACGAAACTCTGCCTTTTAAAAAATCTGTTTATATTCTTACAGAGCTGTTCTTAGTACAATTGCGTATGACTGTGTCTGAAACAGTAATGGATGATGTCCTCGTACTGCAGCAGTGTCACTGGAAATGTTATTCCCAGTTTGCTAACCGATATTCAGAGAAAAGGTAGAAAAATGATGAGGCTTATCTCACATAACTTTAGACATATGAAAAATAGATTTCTGGTCTAAATAAGCTGGACTCCCTCTCTCTTTAGTAGAGAGAAAGGGACTTCTAGGGGATGATTTATCCTGCTTATTTCAAGAGGTATCATTCGTCTCGTGGAGGTAGCCCAGATAACTCCCACAAACACCCAGCTTTCAGAAAGTGACGTGGGGATCCAGGTGACTCGCACAATTAAAACAAGGTCTGCAGAACTGTTGTCCCATGATAAAGCTGAAATTCCCATGTTACCCTCCTGCTTAGTGTGGTGCTTAGTGACATGGTTTAGTGGTGACTTGACAGTGCTGGGTTAACAGTTGGACTCGATGATCTTAAAGGTCTTTTCCAACCTAAACGATTTGGATGATTTTTTAAGTTGGGGGAGGAGGTGATAGCTGCCAGATCAGGGGTGTATATATATTTCATCTGCCCTTCCGAGCCCACCGTTTCCACACTAAAAGAAGAGCCCCACCGCTCTGCCAAGTATTCCCATTCATTTTTCGTTGGGAAATGTTTTGTTGGCTGCATTTTCCTGTGCTTTTTGAATCTTTCTTCATTAGCAGCCTCTAGCATCTGACAGGTAATTTGCCTGCCTACAGCTTCCTTTATTAACACTACCTTTAGACTGAGCGCATGGAAGGAAATGGATGTTGTGCCACTTAATGGAGTATCTGTCCCTCATCTGTTTTCAGTCCATCGTGTCCTTCCCACCTCTTTCCTGTGCCGGTAGTGGGAGGAGGGGGAGCTGCTTACACCAGTGTGGGTGTTTCTATTGCATGTTGCGCAGATGTTTGTCCTAAACCAGTGTATGCTGCTTGTTATTCAGAAAGATTACTTCTGCAGATGTTCCTATCGCTATGCCCTCCTGTCTTTTCCCCTGTCCCTCTCTCGTACATGAACAGATTGCAGTGATTTTTTCCTTTTTTCCCCTCCAGAGAACTAAATCCCAAGCCAGCCCTCTAGGTTTTCTTTGCTTGTTCCTAAGCAGCAGCTCTTTCAGGCATATGGCTTGCTCTCCTTCCTTACCATTTGGACAGATGTTTTCTCTCGACTAAATACATTCTTAATCCATCAGAGAAATGAGAAAACCTGCATGATTTGTTAAGGGAAAAGCAAAAGCCCAGTTTTTCTGATGCAGATTGCTTTTCAGTTTCATCTTCCTTTAATACCTCATTTTCATATCAAGACCAGTTAATATAACAAGACCGGGAAGTTTATTCTGATTATAGTCGGCTCCAGTGTGGTAGGTGCTGTGGAAGCGCGCCACAAGAAAGATTTCCCTCTGCCTGAAATAGCTTCTCCGCATGAAAGGATGGCAGGCAAGTGCAACAGCCAGATGAGAGGAGTCAGGGTGGAGACGAGACTGCTGTGCTCCACATATTAAGCAGCGGTCAACCATTGCCCAATGATAATGATTGGTTTATAGGTGAATGATTGAGCGATAAGAAGTTATTAGTATAAAATGACTGATTAATGGCAGGCAGAAAATGCTGAAGGCATGTTTAAACAATCACACTGAAACCTTTGAAATTATTTCTGGGCCATTTTAAGGTCAGCATTAGCAATGGTTCTTCAAGAATTCGGATCCTGGTATATTCCTCTGTTATTGTGGAAAGAGGAATGTTAATATATTCCCTGCTTGTATGAAAATATGCTTTCTTGCAATTATTTTTATTTGCTCCTAATATCTTGTAATAGGCTCTTTCTCGAATTGGAGGTACCACGAGAAGGTAAATACATCCGCATGTACATGATGCCCACAGACAAACATAGGGAAGTTTCCCAAGCTGGCAGCAAGCTGAGAGCTGAGTGTCCGTGCACATGTGCAGGGCTTTTTATTCGGTGTTGTCTGTCTCTGTAACAGTCTTATAAATGAATGAAAGAGTCTGTCTCTAAACCCTTCGTTCTTCACTACTCACTATAGCTTTTCCTAAATTAATGGTTACAACCAAGATTCTAATACGATACCCTACTCTTTCTCACTGTAAGCATCCCACACACGTTCACACCTCCCACTGTGACAGCTGAAGGAGCAAGAATGAGCACAGCTCCACTGTAAGCAGAATCAAAGAGATTTATTCAAGGGTTACACAGTTTCTGACGAAAGAAACTTTTCCTGTGACAATGGGCTGTTGGCTAATGTTCAAGGTGATCTTCCCTGAGCCTCATTAAGCTGTCTTCAGTAGTTAGGTTAAAAATGGGAGGCTGGTGGCTTCCTAGCTGTCTGAAAGAAGAAAGGATGAGATTCATCTCTGCTTGCAGTTCTTTTATGGCTGAGTAAAGTGCCCTGACTGATATTCAGAGTGACTGAATACAGAGTGAAGAATGCTGGCTCCAGTGAAGTCTACACAAGAGATACAAACTCTGCTGAATTAGCTCTTCAAATATTTTGAAACCCTGCTGTATTAATAGGCTTATTTTTCAGCATGACCCTGAAGAGACCCAAAAGACTGTCAGAGTGTTTGAGGCAGACAGTAAAAGGGATGGAAAGTTAAACTTTTTCTGGGTACTAGAATCAACGGGGCTGCTGCTGTGACCTTCAGATCTGGTGAGGAATAAGAGCTTTAGACTATAATGAGATCTTATTTTATGGCTGGACAGGAGGAAAAGCTTGTCTAGGGAGAACTTAGGTGGTCTGTAAGATTCGCAGCACTTGGGCTGTCTGAAGGATGAACCCTAAGAATTGTGGGTTTGTTTTTTTTTTTTTCTGTCATTGCTTCTGAAAAGCGTCTAGAAGACACAGAATCAAAGAAGAGTCACTCTGGCCAGTGTTGCCAAATCCCAAGCGTTGCCAGACTCTCTTCACCTCTTTAAACAACTGAGACAATGGAGCCGAAGGAAATGCATGTCCCAAGATGTTAAAAGCTTCCTTCTTTTCAGACATTATGTGCAGTGTCTGTTTCAGAGAGAGGGTTCCAAGAACAGCAGAAAAGAATGAATACCCAGGGAGAGAGGGAGGCAGCGTGCTGGCCCCGGGCCAAACGCAGAGACACAGCACGGGGAATTTCACAGTATAAATGCCGCAGATGGACAGAAATCAGTATCTTTTGTCTTTGGTGTTGTCTTTCTGCTTGAGGGAGAGATTATTTTTTCAGATATTCCTAGTATCATTCTCAAACCTGATGGTGCATCTCCTCAGTGCCTTTCCTGGAGACAGCGTAAGGGTGCCAGGTTGGAGCTTTGGGCCAAGAGAGGTTCTTTCAGCTTTTATTTTGAGTATCTGAGATCAGATGGGCTGTTTAAGCTACCTGTGTTTTCTGGAACTCGCTTACTCTGTTTTCACTGTTCATGGCATGTACTGAAAGCAGCAAGAACAGCGAAAGTTAATGAAATAGCCTGGTGCAGGTACCTCCCAGGGTAACCCCACCAGAGTCAGCTGAAGGCATTGCACTTACATAGGGGATATCTGATGGGTTCAGAAGCACAAAAATTCTTCTCAGAAGAATTATTCTTATCCTCCAAATGTTATTTATTTGGATCTGAATGGGTCTTTTCAGCTATAGTGATATTCTTCAAATCCCGGTGCTGTGATACAATATTGCTCTTTTATTAAGCCATAATACTAGCAGATTGCTTAAAGCCTTATGCTGTGAATCTCTTGCAGAATCTTGCTGCGACTGGAATATCCGTACAGTAAGGAGATCGGAGCATCAGAGATGCTCTTCTGCACAGCTTTATCATTCCAGTGGTCTGGAGGATCTGGATGATTGAAAACCAACAAGTAAATCAAGCTTTATCTGTTACATACCCAAGTGCTGGCTAAGTAGTGAGTGGGGGGGAGGGATGTTAAAACGATCATGTGAGGCTAACCAGTGTTGCATGGACTGACTGAAACGACATTCTAATAAAATCTGACAGCTCTATTGCATTATAATTACAGACTGCCAGAGGCGCTTTTTAGACTATCAGTACTTTTGGGATAGTTCGCATCTAAATTAAAATCGAACTTCAAAGCAGTTTGATGGGGATATGTTTCCAAGGAGTTTCAAAAATGTGAAAGACACTAACTGATTAGCACTGTGCACTGTACCAGCTGGTTGCTACTGTAAAAAAAAAAAAGTAGCAACCATGCTGATAATCAGAAAGTGGTATCTTGAATCCTATTAATTTTCTTTTGAATTATTTATGGGGGGTTTTTGTTCCAATCGTGTGCTTCCTTTCAAATGTTTATTTAGTTTCTCTGTAAAGGAAAAAAAAAAATGCGAGGAAGAAAGAGAAATCTGGAAAATCTCCAAGGGTTAGCTCACCAGCAATCTGTTCAGATGTCCTCTTCTCAACCGAGCCCTGCTCTGCTAAATATTTATGGCAATGTTTAACAAATAAATCTCACCCACCTCCCCATTTACAGTAAAGCAGAAGATCGAGCTGCAGTAAGGGAGGATTACCTCTTTTTTATCATGAAGGGGAACAAAATTCTGTGAATATATGTTAACTTCTGAAAAATGTAAAGCATAGAGCTGCAACTGCAAACATCTGTCTGTCCACATTACAGATGTTCCGCCTGAAGCTTCTTTTCTGATCTCATCTCTAGACAACAACAACAAAAAAGTTCACCGCTCCGCAGTGATCTCTTTGTCATCGTGTTGTATAACCATTAATTGGAAGCAACAGACAGATTCTCATGACTCGGTCCTGTCTTCGGAGCCATGTGTGCATCACTTGGTGCTTTGTACAGCCAGGAGTGGGATCACAGTGCACTGCAAGGTAGGCTGTAGGCTGGGAGGAGACAGTTGGGGTGTCTACATCCAGTTCAGATGACTCCACTGAATTCAAACAGAGGTTAAATTTTCTAAGATCTGTGTGTTCGTACGCTGGTTTCTCATCAGCTCCTGAGCTTTGATGTGAAGCATTCTATAATGAAGATCTCTTTCGGCTTAATTGGTTTTGCTTTGCTTCTCCACCTTTGTTGGATTCACCCAGCTTCAAATCCTTTAAAGATTGTCCTGCTGAGGCAGCGTGTCACACCAACGCTCTCTGTTCAGCAGTGGCGAAGTTTGGATTCTTCAGAAGAGTGCGATCAAATCACTATGAGATACATAGATTTTATTTTTCCAATACTTTTATTCCTGGCCAAAACCAGTGCCTAGATAGAGCACCTACAGGAGGATTTGTAGGCCTTGAAAGTTGTATTGAGTTTGACAACTGCAGGAGAAAGAAATACCTGTTACTTAATTCAGGAACGTACCGCTTGGCTTCTGTATGTCCAGTACTGCCTTTGGTATCTGGGAGCCCTATCACAGCTTTTCTCGGGATACTGGACCTATGGGAATGTCTCCACAGTATCTGCCTGCCTATAGTACGCTGCTCAGTATAAATTTGGTGTATGCAGAATCTGTGTAAACTTCTTGTCCTCAGGAATTTGAAGCTTCCTTTCGATTAGACCAATTTTTAATAGATAAAAAACTTTTAGCAAAAATATCTAAGCTTTTCAGTTCTCGTTTCTGATTTCCACCCTGCCAACTAGTGTGTTAGGAATATCTCTTGGAAAAAGACAATCTTTCTTTCATAGTTTCATTATTATTGCTTTATTGCTGTGGTTGACTTTGGATGTTTGTGTTTATTCATGATAATTTATTCATGATTTCATTTGCAGATAGTGTATGAAGTTAATGGCATAGGGGAACTCTCCAAAAGTTCGAACCTGTCGAATGAAAGCACGCTTCAGGTCTGCACCTTCCCTATTTTCTAAGCCAGAGTCTTCATTCTCGCAGAATTAGTTTGCAGAGTTTCTCAGAGAAAGAGAGACGGCCAGAAACCAATGCATCTTTCATGAAACATTTTCTGAGAAAATATTTGCTGTTTTACAACACAATGTTGAAAATTCATCAGGTATCTCTCAGCCGTGAGGCACTTCATTTTCATCAAAGCCAAAGGGACGTGCGGAACTACGCAAGCAACAAAGGCCTCATTTTCCCACCCCATTGCTGTAGCTGCCAGATGGCCAGGTGTGGCACACACACGTCTAAGTTCATTCAAATAACTCTGAGCAAAATTTGGGCTCCCCCAGCTGCAGCCCTGCAAAGGCTGGGTAGCGAGAGCTTACCACCAACAACTCAGATTTCAGCGGCAGCTTTAACTGCAGGTTAGGATGCTGAGCACTGACACGAGGAAAGGCTAAAGGTACGTGTTTAGCTGGATCCCTGGACAGGAGGTCCTCGACAGGCTCTGCTCACAGTACATACAGCTACACACGTGTCCTGCTGGACGGCAGGTGATGAGAGCACACGGTAGCATCCCTGTCCAGAGGTCATTCTGAAACCAGCCTTTGTTCATTGCTCGTTAGATCTCTCTCTGGAGCCCCGTTACTCCTCATTGAAGGTCTCCTTCCAGCAGACATCCTCACTGACAGACAGAAGCTGTTGCCTGGTTCTGCTGGCTTTTCCTCCCAGATGACAGAGATACTGTGACCCAGCAGCACAGCAGGACTTTATTTTTCGTAATTCCAACAGTGTTTTTCAGTTAGAATTACCACCACAAATCATTTCTGCAGCAGCTCTTTTCACCCAGAAATGACAAGTTATTAAAGAAAAGCACTTGAAGACATTTAAACGGAAAGCTGATATCCCCATTTACTCCTTGATGATGGTGTTTCAGCCGCTCTCAGAGACAGGGAGAGGCCAGTTTTACAGAGTCCCTGCTATGCTGCATTCCCTCTCCTTCCACCTACTTTTCTCTCTCACCACATGGAAATTCAGAACATTTCCCCAAAAACAGAGTTCAGATCTGAAGCCTGGATGTGTATGTGCTGGTAGCTTGTAATTCTTGACATACTTTTGGTGGCTTCAAAGAGTACCTACCAACTGCTGGCCTGGAAGCAGTGAGACCGGCTCACAGCTGCAGGATCTGAAGGAGCACCAGCCTGTGGAGGCTCCTGCCTAGTGAAAGCCATTCAGTTCACGGCACACCAGAGCTCTGAAATGGACATTTAACGTGAGTATCTCCAGCTGGGACCATGTCTTGTACCTTCTTCCCACTCTGGTTGGTAGTTTTGCTTTGTACTGATTTACTTGCACATCTCCCTGCCAGGACTCAGCTTTAGAAATAAGCCCTGTCTGACTGCAAGTCAGAAGAGAGCTTGTGCAGAAATGTCCATGTGTCAGGGTTATTCCTGACTCTGTCACATCCCTTTTTCCCCTTTTTCCTCTTTTTCCTCTTTCTTTTCTGCTTAACCAGTTCAAGAGGCAACCAACATACAAAGCCATGGTTAGAAACATGTGTCCCTCTCTTTTGCCCAGCGTACTGTTGGGTGCAGTGGAGGTACATAGATCCTTTCCCTTTTAGCCACCTCTGTTTCACTGCCTCGGGTAAATGTTTTAGCTAATAGCAGCTTTTAAGAGAAGAACTAGTTGGGACCAGTTTCTACAAGTGATTCACACTGTATATGCACAAATATTATTATGCTTTTGATTTCTGCAGCAATGGTATATAACATTTATACACACTTCTGTCAAGCAGAGGTCTGTATGTACACGTAAAATGTTACTGTAAACATGCTTCCTCTTAAAAGGAGGCACAGGAAAACCTTTGATACCTCTCTGAATACAGAGAAAAGTGGAGGATGAATCAAACTCCCCACCATTAATTCAGTTACTTGTAACTGGATTACTTGCCTTTTAGGGGATGTTTCTTCTAACTGAACCTGGATAACTGACTTTCAGCAGCTAACATCAGATAAAATATATCACAGTATTGTAACTCAATATTTCTGTTGGCATCAGCTTCGATGGAGTCCTCAGGAACATATGGAGTGCACGGAGTGAGAATAGATTCAGTGATGCTTCGTGTGTCTGCTGGCTGGGAAGTAACTGTAGCAGAAAAAGAAGAAATCACCAACTTGTACTGGCATGTTCTTCTGCCTGCTTAGATTGACAAAAGTAAGTATCCATGGCCAGCAGACACTTGGCAATAAGAAACGCTGACTTTAGGCAGCTCTTCCTGAATGAGATGCAATGGTGACAACACACTCGTGTGCCATTTGGCTACAAACAGATGCTCTGAATCTCTTCCAGAGCAATGGAATAGCTGTAGTCCCCAGAAGTTTTCTGGCCTGCTGTGGCCCATAACAGAACACTTTCAGGTAGTTCGGTGATTATTGTAACTACCTTGGCCTTAAGTGCTCTCAGCCGAGTTCCTCACATGGCACAGACTTTCAGTCTGTCCTAGGATAAATCGGTTAAATCACCGTGCCACACGGGTATTGTGGCCATGGATGGTGCATAGAACAGCACAACAGTAACAACCGCAGGGCTGTTCCTCACACTTTTTTCCTCTCTCCATGCGCATTCTGCCTTTGTAAAATGGATTTTCTCAGAGGTGCCACCGGCCTCGCTGAGGGACTCAACTGTGCCCTGCGGTGGGGCTGCTGGAACCAGCTGTGTCTGGTGTGGGGCAGCCCCTTCTTGGAGGCAACCCTGCAGCCCCACTGCCAGCGCCAGGGCACGGGCACCCAGCACGGGTGTACGCTGAGTAGGAGCTGGCAGCAATAGCTGCTCTCCATGCCTGGGCTGGGGAGATGTGAGCAATAAATCAATACTTCCTCATTTTGCTCAATAGCTGTTTCATGTGTGTATGTCTCTTTGGCAGCACTAAATAGGGGTTTTTTCTCTATAGAAGCTATAGGGGACAAAGGAGCTCTGTCAATCAGGACTGAGATCCTGAATGAATGATTTTAAAGTGCTTTGTCCTCAGGGGTTCTGCTGATCTTAATAATACATGCTAATAGGTAGTAATGCTCTATCCTAAGGAATAACGTACTATCGGCTGCAAATCTCAGAAGAAACTACAAGCAGTTCCAGATACTTTTGGAAAAATAATGTTGCCGCATCGGCCTTGGGAAAGTACAGTTGGTGAAAGGTCTAAGATGGGTGCTGGGAGATGTCACCATTCAGATAATCAGTCTCAGTTCCACTGAGATGAATTTATTGAGAAAATATAGGTAATGGATTGGAGATGTTTATAGGAGCAGTTTGCTGCTGATAAAGTCAGGGCTCGGTCTCAAGTCTGCTGTCCCTCTCTGTAGTTCGCAGCCTCATCTAAATACAGTGATGCGCTGCAGAATGAGGCTGCATTTGGAATATTTTTATAATCTGGCTGTATAGAGCAACTCATCTCAAAAACAGGTAAGAACCAAAGCTTGCAAGTTGGTTTTGTTGCAACAGTTGAGCATTTCCAGTTGAGAATGTGACTTTCACGGTGTTCATAGCAGCATTTTGGAGCACAAGTTCAGAATGGAGATAGAGACAGGAGGAGTTCAGAGTGGCCTGTGCATGTCTTCAGGGTACTTGATGGGCACCCATGGGATCGTCAGGCATTTTAGGTTCAGTTTATCTCTTAACTTACCATTAGACACTTTCCAGTGGAACACACATTAGGTGTGAAATGTAGAAGAAAGAAATGAGCAATAGAAGGGGGAGCAGAGCCTTTCTTTTGAGTATGGAAATTATTCTTCAAATGTCTTTGTTGACAGCTGGCATGGCACAAAATAAACATAGGTCTATTTGCAAGTAAGCAAGAATTAGCATAAACAGCAGCTGCTGTATTACCAAAATCCGTGTAGCAATAAAGAATTTTTTTCTGCGTTCAGAAACAAAGGTAGGTAAAAAGCCTGCATGAACTAATGAGTGAGTTAACCACCTGTTAAAGTTCTGAGCACTGGCAAAATGAAAGAGCTATTTGTTGATAACATAAGCATTTCTCTGAATCATGCTTTCTAATTAAAACTGAACTTCTCCTTATGATGAAAAAAAAAAAGCAATGCGGTATCAAAAATGTCCTCTTGCTCACTCCTCCTCTCTCCCGAATCGGGGGATTTCCTACACATTCCTTTCCAGTTGCTTTCTTGTTGCATCCAGATAATGGTTTCAAATTTTCCTGAGGTTGCTTGGATGTGATTTCTTGCTCCCACTTCTCTGGCTACATAACATACAGAGTCAAGTCAGGCCATCAGGACATATAATTCTATTTATGTCCAGATCACTTTCAGCCGGCCAAGATTATGGTCTTTTGTCTCTATTTCTTTCTCTGGTAAAAGCTAGTTAGCAGCATTCTCGACAGCGTTGTCATATTTTAATAAAAACTAATGATCCAGCACGCAGGACAAGATTATGGTCTTTTGTCTCTATTTCTTTCTCTGGTAAAAGCTAGTTAGCAGCATTCTCGACAGCGTTGTCATATTTTAATAAAAACTAATGATCCAGCACTGTGAAATGCAGAAACAAGAGAAGAAGCAATTTTAAACGCGTAATTTTAGATTGATGATGCTTGAGTTTATAGCTTAATCTGTTTCCCATGGAAGCTGGCTTACCTGTTCAATTAGCTTCCCAGTGTCAGTGCTGTGTCCAGCTATCTGCACGCTGTGGATTAGCTTATCTCGATTTCCTTTGTACTTCAGCAGTGTGGCCCACGTCTGGTTTTCATTTGTTTGGAACTGCAGCTATTTGTCTCTCTTCTACCAATAGGACACTTCTTAAAAATGAAAACACACTAAATAACAGCCCTATTTAGAATTTGCATAGAGCTTAATACTTTCAAAAAGCCAGTTTAAGATGTGGCTCAGTTAACAGGGTCTTGAAATCAGTGTGAGTCGTTCCACAAAAAAATTTTGGAGCAGAATGGTTCAGTCAGGTGCTGATACTATTGCTTGCCAGATTATGCACTTTGTTTCATGAGGGAACAGAGTTAGTTGAGTAAAATATTACTTAGTAGAGGCTTACCAAGTAATTAGTGTCTTACTAAGCAGCCCTCTGATCCCTGGGGGTGGGAGGTGAGAGGGAGTAGGGGTGGGTGGGTACACACTGCTGGGTCTGATGATGCGCTGATGGGCATGTAAAAAGTCAGTGGCAGCACCTGGATGAAAGTTTGGGAGTTTGTGACTTAAGGTCCCACATTCTTTTCATTCAGATTGACTTTGCTTTCTCACTATCTGTAAGTTTAAAAATGTGCTGTGTTTTGTTTGTGTCGGTAGACACTTGCTTTTACTGGTAAAATATTTTTTGACAAACTCAGTATTTTGTATGGAAAGAGTTATGTGGCTTATGGGGAATGTTTTGAAATAACACACGTTTTTCATTTGATCACAGTTTCATAGCATTTCTTCTGTTTCCAGTCAGCTTCTGTTTTCAAGGTAACGGTATTTCAAAAGTGTGGTATCATTTTGGTGGGTGAAATGCTTCAGGAGCTTACGAAATAAAAAAACATACATAAATTTTCAAGAGCATGTTTCTTTAACGGGTGGAGAGAATCAGATCGCATGGTTTGCATACAGGTTGGGCCAAATTGTCTTCAATACCAGTTATTAGAAGTACATTTCTGTTTGTGGGGTTTTCTGGAGAAGAACACCCTGCTATTCACATTGTAGATGGAGACATCAGTGTCACTGCCATGGAGATCGTAACAATTACACTGCAATACCATTCATAAATGTGGTCCCTTTTTTTCCCTGGAGGTTTTGGTTTGGTCTGGTTTTAGCTGGGGTTTTTTGGGTTTTTATTTAGTTGGGTTTTTTTCTTTCTGAAAACACTTGATCCGCCATATCTATCTGCTTGTTATCTTTATATCTGCAGAAATGTCTGGGCGTATGAGTCTGTATATATGCAGAAGGAAACAGAGGATCTTTATTTTCTGGCTACATAATGAACCGAAACGTGTGAAGTCTTTAAGCTCCCACAGCAGACCTCGTTATGGTAAAACGCTGTCTATTTTATGTTAGGTGAGAACATTATTATCTGTCTCTCCATACACTGATTCGGACTGTGGTTCTCTCACCTCCTTCAAACAGCACCTCAGCCCATGAAGAGCTGCATATAATCTCCATGGAGTTCCTCTTAGGATAAGGTAATTTGCATAGGAGCAAGAGTATCATCGTTCTGTCTCCTTTATTTACGAGTAGTAACAGTAGCTGAAAAAGATCTGATCAAATCACAAGTCAAAATGGGGAACGTTTGCCTTTTATGCTTCTGTTTTGTATCAAGCAGATACTAATCTGACACCAGATTTAAGTTCAGACTGGAAATAGAAGAGTTAAGATCTTGCCTGATCAGGCTTTTCTCACTATAGAGAACAGAGACAATATTCTAGATAGGAAAATATGTCAAGGTGTGGTTTAGAGAGCAAAAGGACTAGGTAAAACCTGAATTCACTGAAGATAATCAAGTTTTCCTTTTGATTTTATTAAGTCCAGCATGTTACACTTGGATTCAGTTCTCTAGTGGACTCCCTGAGAGACCTGGAGTGATTCAGCACGGACAGGGCAGGCATCTGTTTCCTGCCTCTGCCATGTGTGTAATTCCTTCTTCCCACCTAAGACTGGCAGGACAATAATCACTTGGGGAATTTGTGGGGTCAGAAATCACACGGGTTGTTTGCAACATAAGCAGAATCAACACAATTTGACACCAATGTGGTCTGTGTCTGGACACTGGTTTTGTCTCCAAAGTGAACCTTCTAGTTTCCTTCTCTCCCAGTTGCCGCTTTGGTGGTTGTTCTGCTAGGTCTTTTCTTTGGCCTCTTTTTTTCTTTTTTGCTCACTTTCTCCCCCGCATTTGCAGTGCTGTATAGCAAACAATAGAAGCTTTGTGCTCTTGCATCTCAGGCAACTAAGCTCCTCTGCACACACACACCCCCTTTTATGCAAAAATTTCACAGACCATCATGTCAAGGAAATGCCATGTCTCCTGTATGATTTCCTTTTTTTTTTGTTGTTTTTTTTGTTCAGGCAAATTCTGGCTCTCACTGCTCACTCAGGTGCAGAAGTTAGAAGTTGACAATATTTCTGGGCTGGTGCAGCACTAGGCATTATAAAGTTGTATTTTAAAGAGAAAATTATAGCTGACCAAACCCAAGGTGTTTTCTTACTGTTGGAGAAGAGAGTAGAAGCTCTTTGAATATACGTATCAAGAGGTGGATGAATGGCAGGCTCACAAAGGCAGACACACACACGAGAGACAGCTCTTATTTTCATGGCTGTTGCAAGATGACATGCAATTTCTGCAGAGAGAGTTACACCATCCTGCTGTGCTGGAAACCAATTCTTCCATCTATTCTCTTCAAAGTTTCCTCTTCAATCTAAATACTGCAAGTCTGGAATGAGGGGGGGTGTTTTGGGGACTGTACAATACAGGCCTCTGGTATAGAAGCAGTAATTGCTCTGCTTGTAGTTTGTGTCTGATTTTTTTAAACTCTAATTTTCACATTCTTATCCAGGAGTACTGGATTTGTATTTTTGAATCTGTTCATGACTTCGGATAAGCTTCTTAATAGCTTTGTGCCTCAGTTTACTTTTGAGTAACAAACTGTGGGTTTTATTGCTATTCTTGGACATTTGCCATTATGTAGCACCTATCTAGAGTTATTGCAGGTTGTAGGTCTTCAGTCCTTCCAGCTGAGGGGGGCTTTATTGCTTACTGCCACCAGAAATAAGGGAAGTCTCTTTTCTTAATGCATCTCAAGGACGTTCAGTTTCTCATCACCACAGGATCAACCCACAGCAAAACACAGAACTGAAGCCCAGTGTCTTGAATCTTAGTGCATAAACCAGTTGGTTTGCAGCTGTGTTCTGAAATTTGCTGGATTTTCGTCGAGTCATTCATTTGAGTACATCTTCATGCTGTGATCTTCCCCACGTCATCACTTCCTTACCCCTTAAGAACTCAGCCAGAGCAGGAACTGGCAAAGACAGGGCAGTGCAAATACAGGTCAGATGCTCTGCTCACGGTTTGGCGTTTCTTGCTCTTTTGTGCTTTCCCTTCCAAGCTGCCAATCATTGAGTCAACATTTTTATTCTGCTGTCTCGTCTTCCTTCAGTGAATAACTTCCCTGTCTGCTGGGGTCCTAATAATCCACTGCTTTTATTTTAATGAAAAACCCTGTTCTCTTGATATCAGGCCGCCCAGAGCTGGGAGCGTGCAAACCCCTTCTCATCTGCTTGTTCTCTCAAACCCAGATTCCGCGGGGATTCTGCGATCTATTATTCTTCCCTCTCTGCCTCTGGTGCCACAGACAGTCTTGAAAGGAGGCCACTTGAAAAGAGAGAAAGCAGCAGCAATATGGCTTATGAGTTCCTGACACATGGCTTTACCCTGAAGGATGTATTAAACAATAAGCGTTTTTTAAACAAAGACCTCCAGTCACCTCACCACGGGCACTGACTCTGCTGATATATTATTAATTTTATGCACTAGCTTCAAATTATCTGACTGAAATACCACTTGTCTGCTCTTAATATCTGGTCATCAGAAAGATATTACCTCGTTCAGAAATGCTACCTTCCTTTCGTACCTGACCGTAGAAGGAGGTAACCTGGGGTTTCTCTACTGGCAGTAGCCCAGTATTCAGCACAAGAAACAAACCCTGTCATTAAAGCTCACCGTAAGAATCATGAGGATAAATACTATCAAAAGTTAAAAGTGGTTAAATATGAAGAGTCATGTTTCTGGTAGAAAAATAAATGTATTTTCCTTTTCATGTTCAACATGTAGATAAGCGACTTAAACTTTCCCCAGACTCTTGCTTAGAATTACCGTGTCTGTTTAGACTCTTATTTACAGTTATTGTTTAAGGGCAGTAAACATTCATCATTTGTCTCCTAGGAATTGTGCCAGGCTTTTACAGTAGGAGAAATGCTTTTGGGTAATAACTGTAAGATGCTTCATGTAATTATAAGGTGAAATTTTAAAAACATTTGGCTTTGTCCAAGCCTCGTTCCCAGGACACATGGGGTTTTTTTGTAATTTCAACATGCCCAGTTCCTGTGTCCAAGAGTCAAGACCCCTTCTAGCCACTGCCATCAGGATGGGGTCTGGACTCCCAGCTAGGTCCCCAGGGTTAGCTGGCCTCGTGCACTTTGTGGCAGGGAAGCTGTGGCTGAGCTGGGAGGGGGCGGGCAGTGGACAGTGCCGTGGACAGCAGCAACTTCAGCCACGTTGTACCCAAGGCTGGGCTGATGGAGGTGGGGGATGCAGGGCTGAAGGTCCCCGGTGTTGCAGGGTCCCCTCAGTCAAGGGTGATTAACAGTGTAAGCCCCGTTGAAATGTGGTTTTCATGGCTGTGCTTGGTAGCTGGTGTGGGGTGGAGAGAACGGGGAGTGGTATGTTCCCACACCCCGTACCAGGGTGAAGTCCCATAGGAAAGGCCACAAGATGATTTTCCCTCTTGGACATATTTTGTAATGCTTCTAGCTTACAAACCACCAGACTTGTGGTCTTCCTTTCTCGGTGGAGGGGAGGAGGACTGGGAGGGCTTGCAGTTAAGCACTAATGATGATGTATGACATAATACGGCTTTGTAAATTGAAATAACCCCATCGCCACAATAGTTTGATCAGCTGAGTTTATGATTAATGTTAATAATCCCTTCCATAAACAGCCAGGCAAGGCTGAATTTCATCAAGTTACCCTTTGCACACGAGTCGGGAGGGAAGGCTGGTCTGTGTCTGTTGTATCTGGGTGTAATTTTTGATGAGTTTTGCTGAGTGTGACCGTGCTAAACTGCCTTTCCAAGAGATCTGCTGGATCATAGCTCTGATATTATTTTAAGATATAAAATGCACATTATTGTTAAAAGACAAATGGAAAAAGTACTTCTAGAACGATGAATGGGACTTACGGAAACAGGCTGTATTTTGGGGCAGTTTTAGTTCTTCTGGGTTTTGGGAACACAGACCAGGGCCCTTTCCTGAGTATTCATCGGTGTTAACTACAAAAAATTCCTGAAGCTGGAGCCACGTCACAAGTTTATGATCCTATCTGTGATATTGTTGTGTCTTTATTTTGCCCGTTAGGTGGAAGGTAACTTCTTTCCTTTGGTGCATTGATAAATATAGCATTAAAAATCCAGCAGGTTTACGAATTTTCTCTCTGCTAGGCGTGTCAGAGACTTCCTCCAGCTGTAGAGCTGCTGCTAGCTCATGGTTCACTGTTCTTCTTCAGGCTTGAACTGCAGCTTACCCTGTTGTGAGAGGAGGAATGACGACATTCCTCCACGCTCCCACGGCAGCAGGCACGGCCCATCTCGTGATGGGTTTAGGCTGCAGTTACCAGCAGGATGGGTACGTCTACGCCCACAGCATCAAGGAAGAGTTGGGCAGCTCACACTGGTAGTGCAGACTACAGAACCAAACTTTCCCAGAGTTCGGTTGTGTCCCAGGCCTGTCTTACTCGTAGATGTAGCTGCTTCATTGCACTCATTAAACTCCCACCTTTGCCTGCCGAATAGGCTCCAAAGTTTCACATTTTCAGGGTGGTAATTATCTTAAACGTATTATAGTATAGCAGAAACTTTAGTGAGGAGAATAAAACCATACTGTTCTTGTTGGGCAAACTTTATTTCCTTTAATGTTCTGTGTTTGTGTCTTATTGCCTGGACCTCTCCCACTAATAAGCTTTTAATGACTGCTCCCACTGGTATCATAGCAGCAGATTCTTTGCATGCTGTCTTTGTTTCCTGGAATAAAATCAATTAAGCTCCTTGTCTCTCTGACCTCATCTTGTATTAAGGCTTAGCACAACAATTAGGAGCACATTATGGTGTTCATTCTTTTATAATTTTGGTTCTAGAGACATTGCAGCAAGTCAGGTGTCAGTGCAAGGATTAACTTCAATGCAACACAATATAGGGTGTGTATTAGAAGTCTTCAGTGATCTAATTACTGTACTTATGCAATTCACTTTTACAAAAGTGATTTAATGAGCCTATGACACTTTTCAACAACCTTCTTGAATTTTGGGGGGTGAGCGTTCCAATGGGAAAGTTATAAATTTGTGGCAGGCAATTTTTGAAGTTTTTCAGGCTTAAATGGAGCTGCTGGAAAGGTCTTCTAGAATGCAGTGTAGGATTTCAACAAGCAATAAAACTTTTGTTGCTTGTTGAAATATTTTGTTTCCAAATTAACTTAAAGAAAGTTGAGCATCTCAAATGGAAGGTTTTTTTGAATATGAGTTTTTGCAGAAAGCTAGGGATTTTTTCCATCAAAACTGCTGCAACTTACTTTTGACCAGCTTTAGAGAAAACGTTCTTTAATAACTGTAGCTAATGGCGTGATCACTTCACGGCTGTAGAGAAAATCAGCAGTCCCTTTGCATCCTTTTTAAAAACCCCTTTTAACTTTAAGCAGGTTATGGGACCTAATTGATCCGCTCCTGCAATCTTTTTGCTGCTAATTGGCTAGATGTCAGATGATAAAGGGAATAATAGCAGTTCCCATCTTTTCACAGGAGACACTGTGTACTAGATATTTCCTTTTCACATCAAATGCAGCACATGTGGTTCTTCTGTAGTAAGTCCTGTGAGCAGCCAGGAGAAGAAAAAGGTTGAAGGAGCATCTGAATGTAGTTTGTTCACTTGCGATACAGAAGAGTATCAAGATTTAATTAAAAAATGAAAAGAACGGAAACAAATTGGATTGCAAACTTGGTCATGTTATCATCAATTCTGCCTTGGCAGTTTCTAGAATATTGAATAAGTTGCTGTACTTGCTGTGATAGCCTCTGTTGAAAACTTTGGTGACATTTCGCTTTGAAAAAGGAATTCATTGTTCCCCCCAAACGTGATGTTCTGAAAGTCAAATTTCCCTTTCATGTCCGTAAGCAAATTTTTCAAAGAATTTTTTTTTATAATTGGAGAGAGTTATTCATAGGACTTCATTTTCTTCAGAAAACTCTGGCTTTGTTTATGAATACAGCTTGTAAAAATGAACAACAAAATCTCAGGCTTACAGGCAGGCTGTGTCTCACTCACTCTGAATAAAATGAAGACCAGGTTTAAGTTTTTTCAGTTTGCCAGGTTAAAGGCAGCACTTTTCTCATATAGAGTCTTCATATAGGGACCATGCCCAGAACAGAATCATGAGTCAGAGTCTGCTTTTCTCACCTTTGCCTCTCCCATCACTACCCGCAGCAGTCTGACACAACTCACTGATCCTGATGTACCTCCTAGAAGATGTAGGTCATTACCGTGAGGAATGAATGGCAACAGGACACCAGACCAAAGTCTCTGAATCTCTAGTGTTTGTAGATGTGTTGTTTGGCTGTACTCAAGGGCAAGGAGAGATGGGCATGAAGTCTCTTACCGGAATCCTGAACAGCTCTCTGGAGACTGGGAAAATAAGGGAACTGCAGAAATCATTTGATCAAATCTCAGTGAGAATTCTGCGAGATTGGTGATCTTCTGCCCAGAACCTGTATGAAAGGAGCTAAAAAAGTACACAGGTGACAGGAACACACTTTACTGCAGTATCGCTGACTCTGAAATTTTGGCTGTTATATTGACTGGTCTCATCACTGGCTATCTGGGATGCAGCTTGTAAAATCACGGAGCTGTTCTGTTTGATGAGGCAACATTTCTTCAAGTGGGGAAAGATACGCTTCTGTTGACAGAGATTTTTGGGAAGAGGGAAGAGTTTTCTGACTGTCTTCCTCTTTCATACGCTTTCATAGCTCGGTGAATCCGAGAAGAGGCAGCCTGGTCCCAGGTTGGGTACTTAAGCAAGCAGCTGCCTGCCGTCTCAAACAGCTTGCACAGAGTCAAATTCTCGTTATTTCTAGTCAGGTACCTGAAAAGCCTCTTGCTTAGGCTCTGATACAAACTCTTAATTATAGGGTGGAACAAAGGAACAACCAAAAGAAGAATTGAGTTGTGCTTATTCTATTGATGCTAAAACTTGCTTTGATACAGTAATATCCCACATTACAGCTACCGAAATTCTTACAGGGCCTTACAGTCTCCTAAGCAACTGCACTCTGCTAACAGGAAGAGATAATCTGCTCTAGAGAGGTGCAGAAAGAGCCTTTGTCTCTGCTGGTGGCTACAGTAGCTGAAAAGAGAGTAAAGAAAATTAGTATGTATATTTTAATAGTATTTCATATAGAGGATCTAGAGAGGATAAATGTCTGAAAATTGAAACCAAGGAAAGAGAAAGTAATTATATGGCTGCAACAAAAAGTGTCATTTTAACACTTGTAAATTGGAGCGTACAGCCGGAAAAGAATAGTTTGTGACTTCCAACATCAGGGATATCTCAACAGTTCATGGTGTTCAAGAACTGATGGAGCAATGTTCAGAAGATCCTGCTATGCCTGTATGGAAGAGTTGGTAGAATGGCCTGATATTTTTTTTTCATCCTCCCATGATATTCAAATCCTGCATATTCTTGCATAGGTGATGACACTGTTGACATAAATGGAATTTCTTGGCAAAATCCACCTACTAAAAACCTTTTCTTCTGTTTTATTTATTCAGTATATTTCTGCCTTCCCACCCCACTCATCACTAGACCATCAAAGAAAGTAGATCACTTGTTATCCCCTGGCAATTCACAACTTTTACACGTGGCTTCTCTATACAGTATAAATCTTTTTGTTTTCCTTAATTAACTTTAAATGTTTTAAATCCGGTTATTTTTGAAGTCCCTTGAAGTGACAACCAAACTGTGCTATTCTGAATTTTGATCATTATATTTCTCTAAAAATAAAAGCTTAATATGAGATTCATTTAGAATTGTGCACCTGGGGAACCTCTGATTACTGCCTACGGTATTGAAGCTTATGAAAATATTCGCAGTGAATGTGCCTCTTTGTAGCTCCTTGCGCTGAGGGAGAATTTCAGCTCCTTGAGGACTGGAAAGCAGTAAGTGTGCTTACTCTGGTGCCAGGGCACAGAGGAGGGTTTCTTAGGAGAGTGGTGAGTCTTAAGTGGTGAGACAGATCCAAAATCAAGAATTTCCTTTACGAGGCATTTCAGGTTGTGAACTCTTCCTTCTCCTGAGAAAAAATTTGGTCACCAGAGCAACTCCAGCAGCAGGGAGGGAGCTGGTTTTGATAAGACACTTTCACTGATGCAGGAGCTTTTACCCATGCTCTAATTTCTAGGCTTGGTCTCAGGATGAACCCAACATCACCATGTTAAAAGAGATTTCATTTCCTGCAGGACTTTCTGCAGTGTCTTTGGAGCTCCCTGTTCACAGGGTTTTCTGCAAACCCACTGAATGCGTTGTCCATTCCATGAAAAGGCCAACGTATACTGGTGCCTCAAAGCACTTGCCTCCTAAGTTGTTCTCTCTGATTCAGTAGCAACATGCATCAGAAGGTTCAGTCCCATTGTTACAGGCACTAGCTGCAAATGGTACCTAGGACTATAAAAAAAAAGTTCTTGTCTTGTTTTCAAAAAGACTAAAACCATGTCGATACACTAAAATAGCAGCTATTGTATGATCGTGGCTGAAGAAAAGCTAGAATACATGTTGGGAGGAGATGCAAAGAGTCAGTCCAGAGGAAAATAAAACAGTCCAGAGGAAAACTAGGCATTCAGAGGGGAGCTGTGTGTGGTAACGCTAGGACATCTGTCAGACATTGAAATGCGTTCAAGCTCACACCATACCGGATTCTTACTGGGCACGAGTTTTTTTGGCTTCAGTTAAGTTACTACGCAGTGTTCGGCCCTTTATAACTTGAGCTCTCTTAATACAGCTTAAAAACTTAAGCAATCAAAGGTTTTGTCATTTTCACATGTCGAACCATAACCACCATGGGAAAATAATTATTTATTAAAGTCCCTTTTCCTTCCTTATATAGGCACTAGAGTTAGAAAAACTATTAAAATGCAATAAAGTTCAAGCAGAAAAATAAACTAAAGAGCTGAAACGTAATTATCTCTTCCAGCAAATGATGCACAAGCAGCATGTAAAGCTACCAAATAAATGATACGAGTCATTTACTAGTGTATTAGGACACAGGAAATTTAGATACCAGTCCAAATTACGCCCTGATGAAATGCCACTGACATGAACGATATTGAACTCAAAAAGGGCTTGTCACGTGTAGTAGTCCTAAGATTCTGTCAGGTTAAGCCTGTCGTTTTTCACCTGCCATAGCTAAATACTAGCAACATGTAAACTTTGCGCTTCAAGATTTACTAATCTCATTTGTGAAAAGCTCCTGGTTAAAATGGCTTTTCATGCACACATAAGCAAACAAACCCATAGTTCTCGTCGAATTACTACTGATGTTGGCTAACCTTGCTGTTGGTAGGAGAATAATTGTGTTAGAGGCTTCTATCATTTCTCTGGAAATATTTTCTTCTTTCCACTGACTGCTCACCTTTTCAGCCTAAATATTTATTGGTTTCAGTATTGTGGTGATTTATTTCTATTTGTTTTTAATTTCCTTGTGCACTGTTTCAAATGGTACCACAAGCTACGAATGGATTGGTGTTAAATTATGTAGAGGTGCCACATTGCTCTTGAATGCATGTTTTTGATGAGGTTATTAAAACTCTGACAATACAAATTACTATAGCAACAGAAAACATAAATTCACAGCCCGTTCCAACCTCTGGAGTATGAAAATATTTTAGAGCACTCTAACACTTTGCAGCATAGCACAGCTCATGTGGCGTGGCTTGCAGTTCTTCACTGTGTCCTCAAGTATTCATTGGTCCTCATTCTCTCAAACAGGCAAGAAGTCGTGACTTTGTTCCTTTTTTTTTTTTTAAGTATTTGATCCAGCTCAGTCCCTTGCTGATGACTCCCTGTGTGACCTTCAGGTGGTAATTTGAGTATGGTACTTACACAAATAAAGGACCGAACAAATAGTGGGTAGTGATAGTGATAGTGGAGCATGGCTGTAATTTTGATTATCACCTAAGGGCTAATACAATAACTTCTCATTTTTGTTGTAATGTTTTAAGAGCTCTGTTTTTGGAGTAGGCTCTGTTGTGCAAGATGCTGTAAATCTTTATTTTATAAAATGAATTACTTAGCAGGTATCAACACAGTGCTGGAATCCAGGAAATTTTTTCTTTGCAGTAATGGAAAAGTTGAAGGTAGAACTAGGATTAGGAGAACTGCTTCCATTTCCCCAACGTATTTCATAGCAGTTGTTTTACCACTAATCAGCATTTGGTGATCATAGCTTATTCCGTTGGCACCTATTCTTTATGTGCTCTAATACGAAGAGTTAAAAAGCCGCTTTTCCTCTCCGTGTTCCAATTGACCTTGATATATATTTAAAATTACTGGGCAATCCAGAATGGTTTGGTTGGGCAAGATACCGTTTGTGTCTGTAGGAGGCAGAGTGAGGAAAGAACACGAGTTCCTCGGTTTCCAATACCTTTCTGGTTATTGATGCCAGTAATTCCACTGAAGTCAACAGTATAGTCATAGAAGTAAGAAGCAGTGATTTGGACTAAATTCCTATAAGAACAAGAAAGCAGTGGGCATTACCTCATGCCTTGGTGTTCTATAGGTCAGTTTTGTATTTCAAGGTTTATGGGAACATTAGATGGTGACCATATGGTCTGTTAAGGTAACCCTCCTACTTCTGTCCAATGTTTCTGTTGTGAAATCACACTGCATCTGGTAAATTTAGTCTGGAAATACGTCCATATTTTCCCAAGACCTCTCTTCCTGTTCTGATGTTTGACACCGCAGCCTATATAATTAGCTTGGCAACATGACTCTTTCTTTCAATAAAACACTTGTAATGCTCTGATATACTGATATTCAGTTCTCCTACCTTTTATAAGATCACATAATCAGATTTATTTTATGGAAAAACTCCACTAATTTTAAACAACTTGTACTGTTAAAAAGCCCAGGTAGTTTTAAACTGTTTCTTGCTTTATTAGTAGATTATAATTCAGTTTTGGAACAAATAGCTTTCCTAACCTTCAGGAACTATAGCATGGAAGATTCTGTTTGACGGCTAGTTTGCTTTATTCCTATGTATAAACATCAGCAAATAATAGAGGAAGCCTCCACTTGTTGAAGACTGAAGGAAAATCCTCCTGAGACACAGGATCCACATGTAGTTAGAACCAGTGATGTGTTTTGCTATTATAATAGGAATTTGAAAGTTTTTTAACTATTTTCTCAACGCTCCATCTTTCAGTGCAAAATTGGTATAATTTTAAGTAAATAATGTCATTCTTACCATACCTGGAGTTCATCCATGAGATTCTGTCTTTAGCCATCAGAACTGCAGCGTTACCTTATCAAAGGAACCAAATTCTGCACTAAGGGTTTCCAAAGATCTGAAATTAACTCTGCAGTGATTGTAAAGAATGGAAGGTAGGAAATATAAACCCACAACAAGAATTTTTTTTAAAAAGGGTCTGGGACAAACTTGAGAAGAGTCATGTCTGACTCTTGTCCTAGACAAAATGGTAGGAAACTAATAAAGGGAATTGATGGACATCTAGATAAATACACTGGAGAAGTGACAACATTGTTTTTTGTAGAAGGAAGTCGTATTTCACAAATCCATTAGAGTTCTCTGATGGAATCAATAAATACGAGGAGAAGGGTGATCTGGTTTGTGCTGGATTAGATGAATTTCCAAAACACTTTCAAATAAGATTCATCATCAAAACTTTTGGAAGTAACTGAGCTGTCATGAGCTAAGAGGAAGGCTTTTTCTGTGGAGTAGCTGTTTTAAGAAGTAGCAAACACAGGATAAATGTCCAGTTTTCATCACAGAGAGAGATTATCAGTGGGTCCTCACAACAGTGTGTTGCAAATTGGATAGAAGTGGTTGACAGTAAGTTGGTAGTTTTTTTCTTGACTAAATGGCTCCCCAAGGAGGACAGTGTGCTGAAGTAAGCAGTAATGTTGGAATAATTTAATTTGTTAACGGAGTAGTTATCCAGAGTTGTGACTACTTGAGAGGGTTGTGTTGGAAAGCCACAGAGAAATGAGTAACATCAAAGGAGCTGTCAGATGTTTCAGTCAATGCCTAAAACCATGGACCACTGCAGCATGGTAACTCAGATTCTTTACCAGCTCTGTGGGTTGGGTTTGGGGTTTTTTCCTTTTTTTTTTTTAATCACTATTCCTAATTTAGTATCATTATCCCTACTTTGAGCAGGGTTGAAACACGTAACCTCCTCTTAGATTCCTTCCATCCTGAGCTCTGCTATGATTTTGTGCGGAGGGAAGCAGAACTTGACAGGATTGCATGGCTGATGCCAAAGCAGGCCCTATGACTCCACTCTTTCATCAGTCCTTAACTGCTTTTCCTGATTCAACCTTAAAGAATATATATCAGTCTTTCCTCACCTGAGTGGTCCTATTGAAGCCTATCAATGTCTAGAATAACTAAGTGCACTGCAAACCGGAAAACCTTCAAAGGGAAGAAATCGTTGTTCAGCTTCTGAAGCGATTTCTGTATCGTGTGGATGCTGGAAGGTGTGCTGGTCCCTCCAGTCTCATTTTCCTGATCATAAATTCTGAATCAAGTTCATAGAATCGTCTCTGAATTAAACCCCCATGCAGACAGTAAAGGTGCCTCTCTAAGGGAGTTTTTGTTTTATTTTATTTTGGATAGGAATACTCAGAAAAGGTTTATCCAAGGGTCTGCTTTGTGGGAAAAGGTGGCAGCTGACTAAGGGATCATCAGAATGAGACCTGATGGTGGAAACGGAGGTTAAAAGGGACATGATGGGACTAGATCTGGAAGGAGAATAATTTCCGAGAATTATTTGACATCACAAAGCACTTTATTTTCTTCCCCCACAGTAAACTTGAATGATCTTAATGACAGAAAATGAGATCCAGCAGGTGTAAACTACAGCAGTTAAATATTCACGAGTGAAAGTAGAAGCAGGAACTGAATTTAAGTACAGGGGTCAGTACAAGTTAAGATTCTTCAGGGCACTGAAGCAAAATAGCTGTCAGACTACAGTGAGGACAGTGATGAAAGGACAACTTGAAAGAAATTGGTAATGGTCAAAGTCAGCTTATAGCTAAAACTATGAGGAAGAAACAGATTGAAAAATGCTCTTGAAATGTGGCTGAACCATTTCCAGGGATACAAAATTTTGTGCTAGAGGCTTCAACAGAAGCAATGGAGCAGAATTCAGATGAGATATGGAGGGGCTGACTTCCGACCTGCACATTTCCTGAGATACTTGGTCACTAGTGATAAACCTTTCCTGCAAGTGTCCCAAAACAGATACATTAATAAAAATACCAAGGGCTGGTTCTTCACCCTGATTTTCTTCTAGGGAGTGTCACTAGGAGAAGAAGGTGATCCAGTGCTAAGCCAGAGAGAAACAACATTCCAAGTAAGAAAAATAAGCTGGAGAATTCAAACTGAGAACTAGCCTTGTGGCATGATTGAAGAAACACTTGATTTTCTCATAGCAGAACAGGCCTGATTCCAGTGAAGTCTAAAAAAAATAGCTATGTGTGTTAGGACAATTTCATGATGCCTTCTAACAAGTAGCTGTTACAAATATTGTCTGCAAAAGACAAGGATGTCAGACGTTGCCAAAGACCAAAAGTATGTGATATAGCCCAGCAATATTTCGTAAAACTACTGCTAGAGTAGAATTACTGAGTAAAATTACTCTGTAGAGTACTCTGAACTTACTATGGCTGTTTGCATTTCTGTGCCATTATGTATCTGAAGAGCATGAGTTGAAAAATTTAATTAAAAAATTCTCCATCAAATTGACTGAGGATCTAAGATGGCTGTGTGTCAAGGAGATAAACACAACTGCTTTCGTTATAAAATGCCTCACTAACCAGTAATACCTAGATTTAAACAAAACACGGCATAGACACCCTTTACAGCACAACCTTACTATGATAGTGTCTGCATATAAGAAAGAAGCAGAGATGAGGAACAGCTCTACATGGTTTTCCTCATTCTTTTTAACAAATTGCAGTAATTGAACTTGGAATTTCTAGTGGCTAATCTGAAACCAGTTGTTTCTGCAATGACTAGCTTGCTGAGCTACTGCTGGGGATGCATGTCTGCTGGAAAGATTCATGATTGGATATATTTTCAAACAACCTCACGTTCCCTGCAATCAGGGAAAGCAGTCCTGGCTTAATGTGGAGTGACTCGCAGAACCTATGAGACCCCCATTAGCAGCATGCTCTAATTTTTTTTTTTTCCCATGCAGGAAAATCACTTTCAATTATTCAATGCATGCCATTCTCTGACTTTGTTTTACCAGTTACAGTTCAAATGTGATGATGATGATGATGGTGGAACAGAAGCATGTGAACAGAAGTAGCGTGTCTGATTACCTTGTCTGGGAACGAACACCAGACCTGGGCTGAAAGGGCAATCCAGATTGTATGTGGTTTTAAAACCGTAACCTGGCGCAGGTAGGGTTGGGTAGTAGCTTGAATGATCCAGCATATGATAGCAAGCTAAATGATTGCAAGAGATCTAGGTCACTCTTTAAGACACTGCTAGTTCAAGATCACACACCTGAAAGCTGGGCTAGAAGCTGCTACTATTCCAGCCCTGGCAAGACTGGATGGTGGAAAAGCCAATAGATAAGCAAAGTAGCTTTAAAGGTGCACCAGTATCTACCAGAAAACTAGTGAGAGGGCTGCACAAACGGCTTCTAACTGTTCAACATAGTCCATTGAAAGTTGTCTTGTACAACTGGTCAGTAAAAAGCGGGCAGACAGTACAGCAAGAAAACCCTCTAATCAGTAAGTGTTTGCTACAGATCCTTAGAAGGTGTGATGCTGAAAGATAAGCCCCAGACATAGTGTTAGAAGAGTGATTTTTACTTAACTTTCTCAAACTGCCCTGGGGCACAAATTCATGCCTTCCTCTGAACCACTGCTATGTGGAACTGGACGCTGGTTTCAGTTCAATTGGTGCACCAGAACATTACCTTCTCAGATGTCTGTGAACGCTTAATAAAAGAGATCATGGTAGCTTCCGTTCCTGCAGTTGCAATTCAAACCTACTTTGCCGTTTTTACCAGTGTGCATGCTGACGTTAGGCACATTCCAGACCTACATGTACGTCAGAGCCTTCAAAAGAAACCAGAGTTCCTCTCCAAAGGCATGAGGAACTCTGTTTGCAAGGATTGGAATGACTCGGGGGGTCTTTGAAAAGTGTCATTGGGTTCAGTTTAAAGCAGTCGTTTTCATCCAGTAACCTTATGGGATGTGCGGCAATGGAGGAAAGGAGTCAAATTCATTCACTAAGCATTAATACACTAAAGAAATGAGAAAAATGGACCCAGCCCTTGAAAGATCATTACAGGAAGTTAAATCACTTTCTTTAACATCTGGATGTGCTAGAAATGAAGCTGTCATCGAGTGACTTATACCAAGAAAGTATGAGAAGACTTACTGGGTCTCCTAAGATTTCAAATATTACTTGAGAATATTGGCTTTCAGTTATGGACTCTATTCTACACTGCGCACTGTTCATAAATCCCAGCCAAATACCCTGGTGCATAAGGATGTTCCCTTTGTTTCTGAATTAATTTTGCAATAGACCAAAGTATTTGGCGTCCAGCTCATGCTCATGATTTCGTGTGCTCTCTGTAACCTACCAATAAGCAGATGCAGTTACATCAGTTCTTTTGCTTCCCCACTCAAGTGTTACGAAGAGCTGAGGAAAGAAATGAGGCATTTATGACAAAATTTTCAATCTGTTTACATTTTGGGGTGAACGTTAGTTAGATGCAAGAAGCCTGGAAACACTGAGTAGTATCTTGCATATATAAAGTACATACTGTTCCAAAGGATCCCCATTCTTCAAAATATTTTTAGATGTAGTTGGATTACTTTTCC
>NW_010391062.1:3500-14495 GCF_000710305.1 Buceros rhinoceros silvestris | reverse complement strand
TCCCTACACTTAAAGAGATATTTGCATTGTCCTTGGCCATTCCCATCAGAAGACTATAAAACACTTCTAGGAGGTGAGCGCCATTGCCCTATTCTTGTAGAAAAGGAAACCAAGGCAGAAATAACAAAACTTTTGTAAGTTTAATAATAACTTTTTTTAGTTTAGGACTAAAACTTACTCCTGACCAAGGCATAAATATTGAAAAGACATAACTTCCTCCTTTTGCTAACGTGTTAAATGCCATCTAAATGCCAGTAGAGGATACAATCTAAATGAGTTTTGTTGTAAGGCTCGTATTTGAATCTTGCAGGTAGTTGCCACATTTAGGATGCTGTGTTGGGAGAAGGCGTCAGACAGCGGCTGTTTCTTGTGGCCTTCCTAATCCCCAACATGGGACAAAAGCTGACCCAGAAGATTAGCACCATCCTGGAAGATCATAAGGGAAGAGATAATTACTGAGAAACGAGCTGTGGATCTTTCTTTCATTAGATGGCATAGAAGTATGAGCCCAGCTCTGTACATCGTTACTCAACTCTTGTAATGTGTGATTCCCATTTTCTCTGTGAAAATTGGGGAAATGAAATTATTTGCCCAACTTCATACAGAAAATCTGAGTTTAACCAAGGATTTTCACCTCCATCTCTTTATTCTTGATCCGTACTGTATGTAATTTCCTACCTTATAGGACTTCAGTCTGTAATTCCATTGATCAACAATATATAATTTCTATTTACAAGGAATCAAAAGCTAATGCAGGGTGTCACTACAGTAGTAGTTCCTCTAAGTAGTTCTTGCTGCCTTTGCAGAGCTCAGGCTGAAGGCTGCGTGTTGGTCAGACACCCTCTCTCCCTGCCTTTCCCACTGATCAAACGCAGAGCTCTAGAGCGAGGGACTCACTGTTTTGTCTGTTTTGGAGGGGAGCAGCTGAACTCATCGTGTCATGTATCAGTGGGAAAGGCACTGCAATAGCATCACTGTAAGGAAGCGGTGTCCTTCTCTAGGAGTGGAAGCTTTCCGACTTTTAAACTATTGTAGAGGAAACAAAAGAGATTGTTTCCATAGCTACTTAGATTTCATCGTGAAATTGCTCCTGGGAAATACCGGAAGCCAGGGTGTTTGTCCTCCCTGTAACCCTAGAATCTTGTACGTACACTCCACCTCTCAGACTGAGCATTAAAAAAATGAGATGCTTTTGTTTACAAATCTCAGGTTTTCTGGGAATACATCAAGAGAGCGTGACTGAAAGCCAAACAAGAAGCATGCAAATGGTTGGGCAGTTTTTCTTGAAAACTAAATTATTTTTCAGCAGGTCAGCATTATTTTTAATTCTTTTTCATGAGAAAGATTTTCACCTGAGTTGTGGCCAGTGGGATCTTAGAGGCGCCTGCACTTGCAGTGACAGGAAAGTAAGTTATTCACGTCCAAAACATAAAATATGTGGCAAAGCCCAAGATATTATAACAATCCAAATATGAAATATATTATTCCATGTTTAAATAGATCAGTATCACTAGGGACTTAGTACTTTGGGGGAAGATTTGACCCCCTTTGTTCCTGAAGAAGAGTCTTCTCTTCCTGGCATGATGCTCCCTTTGAGAATGCGTACACCTTTTGAGCGACTGAATATGCTTAGAGATAAAATAATAACTGATTACACACGGTGCATTTTTATTAACACTGCGGTAATGCAGGTCACCTTCAAAAATAGATTCCTTTCAGAAAACGAGGAGAATGGCAGTCAAGCTATGATTGTAGGCAAATAATTTGTCTCAAATTCTTACTATTTTTTTATAAAATAACAGAATAAGTCTTCTTTTAATGACATGGAAGGGAGGTTGGAGGTTTTCAGATAAGAGGAAAATGTTGGCATGCGATTTTCAACCAGGATTTGTGCATTATTCATAGTTCTATATAATCCTTGATCTCCTTTGCAAAGTACTAGGGCTAATACTGTTAGCCCTGTTTTACCGATAATGAGGGAGTGGCATGGGAACTTAATGACTTGCCCAGGAAGTTCAGTCAAATTAATTGATAACATACAATATCAAAATGGAACTGGATTCAGCTCCCACAAATTCGGGCAGGCAGTTTTCCAAAGCCCCATTTAATTCTGATGAGAAACCATATCTATTGGAACAATTGCTACAAAATGGGTTTATGGTTGGAACGTGTTCCACCTCCATCTCATGTCTTCCTGTACTTGTGGTGAACACAAAGTCGTGGATTTGTTTGTCTTTTTGCCACTTGTGGTGTTGTTTGGTTGTATTTTGTAATAAGATTTGTATCTCGAAGAAAAACAGCAGCAGCCCAGTGGGTAATACACAAACACTTGGGGAAATTCTAGGACAGCAGTACAGAAATGCACACGTTTACATTCCCGATAGCATTGTTATCCTGTGGCACAGCATCTTGGCATGACTGTTTCAGAAACGGCTGTGGAACAAATTAATAATAAATTATTGTTATTGGCAGCTGCTGTGCAGTTTTTCCCAGCTGTTACTCAGCTTAGACAAGCCACATTTCTTGAATTCCATTCTAATTTGCATAAATGGCAGAACTCATCATAAGGACAAACAAGATATTTTTCCACACCTCTTCGGGTTGAACAGAGGGAAGTGCACTCTTATGCTCGCTTATTTAAGTGCAAAGCTGGTGCTCTCCTGCCTTCTCTAGGGGTTTAATATGTTTCCTCGTAACCCAGGGGAGCTCTGGCCACCTTCTTACATGTCTTCCCCCAACAGGAGATTACTGACGTAAAGAAGTTGAAACAACAGAAAAGAGCTGTGTGTTAAATCTTACGTAAGAGCGTAAAAACATTTGAATAGCGTTTGTCTGAGCTGTGGAAACGGCACCTGACACAGGAACTGGGATCCTTCTTGCCTTTGATTTAGAGTCTACTCAGACTCTTTTTGTGGACTTCACCTCAACTCACTTGCTCTCATGAGTTTCCAAACAAACTATACAGGGTTCTTGCCTTCACCCTCTGCTGACAGTAGAAGCAGTAAAAGGCTCAGAGTTGGCAGTCCATGTGATCATGCAGTTAATTAAATTAACATCGTAGCTGTGTTACTAAAGAAGAGATGCAAAAACTGAAATCACTCGTTTGGAAGGAAATTTCTAGGTGCAGGTATGAAATTCAGAGTAGAATTAAAAAATGAGTTTCAACAGTATTTCAGTGTTCAGTAGGTCAGTCCTAATTACAAATGAAAGCTTAGAGCTGTTTCTCATGACAGAAAACCTGCCAAGATCATAGATAAGTTACTTTGCAACTAAGAGACTGAAGAGAAGACCAAAGGAAATCTAATAGCACTAACAAGAAAGTGCAAACCATCCTAATTGTGGGGTTTGGCTTTTCCTTCCTGAACTGAGCATTGTTATTCCATCGGCAAGGAGTGAGCAAAACTTGTTTAAAATCCCATGATAAGCAAGGACTGGGAAAGGATGATGGGCAATGGGCATGCTCCCCTCTACAGGGTCAAACCTTCTGTTTGCTGCTTCTTGGGGAAGGCTGAAAAAGCAGAGATCCTCCAGCCTCCAGTTTCCAGAGAAGAGTTGAGCTCTCATGGTGCCACTGTGTCAGCTTAAAGGTGACCTACAGGGGTGACCCAAACAGAGAGACGTCAGGATGCGTTAACGTAACCTGCATCACGTCCTCAGACTCCTGGCTCAGTGCTGGCTGGCAGCTGATGACGCATTCAATAGCACAGACACTGATTTTATTAAAAAAAAATGTTTTTAAAAAAAATCCTGTCACTTTTAAAATCTAAATCTGACGGAATAATGGAGACCAGATGAAAAGGCTGCTGGAGGCAGTCAGGCTTCCAGGATACACAGATTTTCTTTTGACTTAGTGCTGTTTTGATACCCTGCTGGTAATTGCATTTGAGTTACAGTTTTGCTGGTCTTCTAGTTCCAAGAGTTCTTCCCACTGACCGAATCTGACCTTTCTCCTCCAGAACAGAACTATTTGTCTCCTCTTGGTTGCACGGACATTCTAGCCTCCATCTCCAATATTTGAGTACCATCTTTGCTCTCCATTGGGATTTTTTGGATTCCCTGGGAAGTGACTGGATCATTTCTTCAAGGGTTAGGTCTTGTTTCTTCTAGGTTAGGCTTCCTTCTGCAGGAATCAAGCTCTAGGACTTGCTCCCCATCAGATAAAAAACCTTCAGTAATGCAATTTCTTACTTATAGTACACCTCATTGCCAATTGTCTGTTGGTTTTGTTCCCATGGCAAGGGATTCCTTTTCCCCGCTATGTTTTTCTTTTGCTCTTACCTAGATGGCTGAAATTGCCTTACTAAATCAGGATGCTATATTCTGCTCTCAACCAGGGCCCATCCTACTGAGCCTTGTAGGGTCATGCCTATAAATCTGAACTCTCTGGCTGGGATCTCGAAGCCTATTGCCACCAGGGCTTGACTCTCTCTTCACCTGACTTTTATAGCTTTGCTGCTTTGAGTTTGTGCCTTTTCTCCCATGCTCAAAATGAAGTCCTTTGAAGCTCTGTGAGTATTATTGAAACCTCCAATCCCAAACTGATGTCTCTTGACCTTGTGGTCAGGTCTTCCCCCTTAAGCTAGCTTTGTTTGGAAGGGATCAGTTTCTGTCTTCCTGGTCAAAACTGATCCTGACCCTTTCCCCAGCCCTGCTTATCCAAGTCACTGTAATCCCCTGAGAAGCAGCCCACAGACCGCTATGCAGCCAGGTGTTTTTTCCTGAGATGCTGGTAAAATAGCACTCCGTCAAAGCAGTAGTCAAGTCCCTGCTCATGTACTATGTACTAGTGCTGTTCAGTTGGTAAAGTAGGTGCAAGATTCAGAAGAGAGGGCCTGTGAAATCTGCCGTCGATACCCCTTCTTTTTCGAAGTTCTTTGTTTATGTTGACTCATGCAGAAGGCACCTGCTTGAAAACCTTTTGTCAAGTGCCATTTCAATGTGTGGGTTACAGGTGATTTGGCTGTTTGTCTTTGCAGGATGCCTGTGTAGCCACGGGCAAAGCCAAGTGAGGATCAAAGGTTCTGGATGTTTCTCTCTAACACTGATTGGCTCTTACAGCTGTAGGATAGATGCCATAAGTTACAGTAGTTAAGAGACATGATGCTCTGGAGATAGTTAATCACCACGGAAGGAAGAAACACAAACCAAACCCATTCTATTAGAGAAACAGCTTAAGACCACAATTTCTATAGATGTTTATGAGACCATACTATTCCTTTTAAGAAAGTTCTGTTTCTGGTTACCAGTGTAAGGACTTCCTTCTGCAAATACACTCAGCCACCACATGCCTCAGGTTTGCATGGACTCATGGAGGCCAAGGGTCTCCAGCAGGACTAAGGATTTGCTCACAGAACACAGTAAAGAGGCTTTTCCTCTGAAATGCTGGTCTGCTTCTAAATCTGCTAGAATTGTGATTTTTCAGAAAGGTGGGAATTTTCTTGTCTTGTTGAGAAGCCTGCTCTCTGGTTATTTATTTATTTCCTTTTTTAAATTCTTTTCATTTTTATGATACTTGTCATCAAATATCTATTTTTAAGTTGTTTGCATGTTGCAGTTTTCAAATCTGGAATCTGAGAGGGTGGACCTGGACTTAGTGGATCTTCTTTAGTAAAAGGCTTTCAAACAAGCCCTGAGTACCGCATTTATATCTTCTAGTGTTTCTGTTATATTGCTGTTTACACCTCCCAACTTCATGAAAAAAAGCAGAGCTCCAGAATGTGGGATTCTGTACCTACAGCTAACAGGACTTGGTTTCTGTCCCAGTTAGCACAGACCTCTGGGATCTCTAGTCTAACCCTCTGCTCGAAGCGGGACACCTTCTTATATGATGGAAGTGGCAGAGCTGATAGCAGAACCAAAGGGTGTTCACCCTATCCAGTTCTAGAGCCTCTTAGGTGACTAGTTTCCCCTCTTAGTTAGCGAGGTGCTCTCCTACACAGACCAACCCCAAGTGCTTGTGTTAGTCTTCCATGAACAGATCTCTGGGGAGGCTTAGTTTAAGTTGCGTGATATTAAACAATATTAATATCTTCTCTTCCCTGCTGAAGTTTCCTGACTCTTAGCATAACATCAAGGAAAGCTCAGTAGCTTTATCCTCTAGCACCTTCTGCAAAATACAAAGGCTCAACCCCCATCTTAAAACTGCCAGACTGTTACAAAACTAAAATAAAGCTGAACATTAGCAACTGTGCTCCTTCTCAGAGAAAAAATCTCAGTTTTGCTCAAGATGAAAGTTGTTATTATTTTAAGATAACATGCAGCATTAGTGCCTCTTGAACTACAACATTTATAAACCATAAGTCTGCTGACAGTTGGCAGCAGTGGTGGATTTTGATTAAGTAGGCAAGCACACTGAAAAAACGAAAAATTCTGTTGTGCCTCTGTATTTATCTCTTTTCCAGACAGAAGGGTGGGCGAGCAGCTGCCTCCACAGATGACTGTAATGCAGCTCCTTGGCCAACATGCATTTCAAACAGATTAAAGCAGCCCAGGCTGTATTTTTTAGTTTTTAGGGATATATATAAAAAGGGGGAAGATGATAGGAAATATTAACAACCTAATCACAACCAGCCACCTACAGACTTCAATTTCTATTTTTTCAGAGAGTGTCTAGTCTCCATTTGTGTTTAACTGTGTATGCGGGTATGTAAAAATCTAAAAAGGTGTGAAAACTCACCTTTGTTACCCATTACATACCCCACCAGTATGTGATCTAAAAATGGCCAAGAATTTTCTGCCAAAATGGTTTTTGCTTGAGTGTCATTTCTTTGTAAGGAAAACAGAGAAATGATGGAAAATTCAAGATATTCCATTAAAATCATTGAGTATTTGTGGTTTTTTCACATGAACACAAGTAAGAATCTATAAGAAAATCTGCTGAGCTTCTAGTTGCCCAGTAGATGGCTTAGAATATCAAACCCCATGTCTCCAGGACACTTCACCCCATCCTTCATCCCTTTAATGGTCGGAACCATGGACGGTCCTCAGGGGCTTGACCTCCAATTCCCATCCGATCGAAGGGGAAATTGAAAATTTTTCCCTTATTTTATAAAATTGGTTTTTTGTTTCCTGAGGATAAAATTGAGGAGGAAACAGAACAAAATTTATACATGGTCGAGTTCCCAAATGAAGATTTTGAGGAATGCATAAATAAATTCAAGTGCCATGTGTAATGCGAAAACCACGTTCTCCTCTGACAAGTAAAAGAGCTACCTGAAAATGTTCAGATTTGGGAGGTTCTTCATTCTTAAACTAGATCCGAACCTGTATATGGAGGGTGGCATTTCAAGAGCAAGACGGAGCCTGAATTCTATTGCTAAAATGCCCTAATTAGTGTACATTACATCACCACATTACACCAGGACATTACTACATCAAGATGGAGATTTCAAAAGCGTTCTCAATATTGTGAGCTGGTAAACAGAGCATGAGCTGTGTGGGAAGCCTGCAGAGATTTTAATCAGGGAAGCAAAATTTCTGGAGAGGATTCAATGTACTCTTCACTTTTGGGACCTTGAAGTTTCCAAAGCCTGTCTTAACAGTAACTGACACAGCCAAATACGGCAGCAGTATTTAAGGATGATCTTACCAACCCTGAAAAACAACCGGTGTGATTTAAGTTTTAATGCAGCTTTTTAATGCAATCTCCTTGCTAACTAAATGTTCCATCTGGCTTAGCTGGTGTTTATCCAATTTTTCTGATTTCTTGACCTGACTGTGCAGATGTGGATTGTGTACTTAATTCGTATTTATTTGATTAAGCAAAAGCAGTGAAGGGGAGCAGTGCTATTTGCATAGCGCTGAAAAAGGAGGTCAGCATTTGAAGACACTGGTAGAACAAATTTCAAATCTACTCCTGCTATCCTTCCAGTCCTGAGACAACCAATTAAAAATGGCTCAACAGAGCTGTAGAGATGATGCTACCAATCTGGTTCAAAGCTAGGCACTCAGAAGGGGAAGCTATTCTATTGAAGTCATAAGTGAGTATCTCCCTGCTAGATGTTTATAAGCATGCTCAGGTAGTAGAAACTATTATCTAGGCATCCCGTCTTTCATACACAAGTTATATGTGATTTAAGAATTTCACGAAGAGGCACAATTTCCCCATTTACACAAGAAAAACTAAAATACCAGGTGCAACAACTAGCCCAAGGTGACTGCAGACCAGCAGCAGAGCTTGTAACTGAACTTCTGAAGTGCAGTCAGTGCTCTACCCGTGGAGGCACATACGTTATTACTGATCAAAGTCACTGGTATCTCCCATGTCCTTTAACTTTCACCCGACATTAAGTTGTGTGCTTGCAGGAACACAGAAAATGTGACTTCCGAATACTCACAATGTGAAGGTGGAGGTAGCGATGAAAGAACAAGGAAGCAGACATCTGATGATCCACGAGGCAGTCAGCCTCAGTTCGTGGATGCAGCATAACCAGTCTGTGTTGAGGGTATGGAGGCTGGACCATGCACAGGACACCCTGTGAAAGAAGCTATGCAGATTGTTCTAAAATCTGCTTTAAAAAGGTAATAAAACAAAACAAAACTGAGAATATCGAAGTTTTTGGTGGGGCTGAGAAATAGAAATCAACACAAAGAATGACAGGGGAGAATAGCCATGAGAAGAGGAAGGCTAGACCCTAGCATGTGTTGCTCTCTGACCTAAAATACAGTTGTGAACTAGTCAGGTGAGAAATCTGCACAATCTAAGCTGCCATCTCATAATAAAAGTGACTAGTGCCTCTGGGAATGAAGAACAAGCTATAGCTAAGCGCTGTTTATCATCACGTAGTGGTGTACATGCTTTTCATTTCCGTGTTACTTTTCGGTCCCCCTTTCAAATTGCACCCATAGGTCATGGGGGAAAATTCTCAGTGTTCAGCTCCATTAGACAAACTTATTCTTTGAAATTCAGGGCAAGGAGCATATGGAAATTCCTTCTGTGAAGAGCAGACACTACACCCAGAATAAAAATCAGCACTGTGCGATGTTGATATGAGTGCCATTACGGGTTATTTTGTATCAGACTATGATATGATTGAAATTCAATTACCTCTTCTGCTTTGAAGGTTCAAGTCGCTCGGAGAACACAAAGTTAGACCGTAAGGATTAAGAGAACAAAGAAACATTGTTGGTTCTTGTTCTCAGTAATCCCCTTCCGGCTTGATGCTTACAATGTCTTCTGAGAGCCCTGTGGTTATATACGGTGAATGTTGTTTATGCCGTGGTTATGCAGCTAGTCCCTTCTTCTGGGTTTCTTAGACAAGGACACAGTACGGGCAGTTGATCTCTTCAGTAGCCAGTACATCTTTACTTGCCCCGAATCTCTGACTTACAGTGAAAATATATCGAGTAAACCACTTTAGATCTAATTTGCATAATTTCCTTAGTTTTGTTAGCCTGCATTTCTGCTTGCCTGTGTTCAAAGGCTTTTTTCTTCTTTTGTTGTATGATGTGAAATTTTAGGGTGAGGGCACAGTCAAAGGGCGTGGACGCAGATAGCACTGCCATTATAACAACATGGGTAAGAGTGAGTGCTCGAAATTCTATGGCTGTCACCTTTTATAGTGCAGGGTGATAGTAAGATAAACATTCAAATCTGTTGCTCACCAGGAATCACTTGTAGTAGTGGTTTATAATGCAAATTATTTTGCTAAAATTTTGCTACGACTTATTTTTATTTCCAAATTAAAACAGTCGTTCTTAAGAATCTTTTGGAAAGGGCTAAGTGCACCTTTCTGCTAATAAGAGCTGAGAGTTCTAGTTTGTACAGGTGAGGTTGTGTAGCTTGTTTTACAGGAGCTTTTGGGAAAAGCTAAAATAAATTGCATTTGTTACCATAAAAATGTAGTGACGTTCACCATGGTGCAATGTGTCTAGTTTCAGGCCAGAAGAAAGTTTTTGCTCTTTGTGTGCGGGTTTGTGTTTGTTCTTCATGTGCTACAGGTTACGGATGTGACACTCTGCGGACTGTATGTAGGTACAGGAGTTGAACAAACACAGGCGAGAAAATTGATACCATATTTCCAATTCAGTGAAAGTGCATCTTTTTTTTCCTTCAACTTTTGTGCCTCTTTGAAGAGCTGGTGTATGTTAATGGGCATAGATCCATTTTTATCAAGTATTAGCTGAATTCATTTTTCTAAAGAAAATGAGAGACAGCTTATAGTGAATGAACCTGCATGGATTTATAAACGTTGGATAAGCCTTTCATGTTGTTACCTGTTTGAAAAAAAAAAAGAATTTGCTTTCTAGAAGAAGACTGCAACCTTTAGAGCATGTCCCTTGAAGGGGGCACAACATGACCATTCAGCTCCAGAAGCAGATGAGATTGCAAAGCAGGATTACTGCCGTCCCTCATTGCCGTCAGGGTACAGTGAGTAACTTTCTAGCGATTGAAAGAATTTACTCCAGGTCTGTGACACTCAGCCTTGAGTCTGTGGTTCGGTGATGGTCTTGAGAGTCTCTAGTGGCCTCTGAGGAGGTGGTTTACAAAACAATTATCAGAAAAATAAAATCAACCTTATCTTCCCCCCCTAAATTTTAACATTCCAATGAAGGACGAGAAGAGTAGGGAGAGTATTGTAATGTAATGTAGGATCATTGCATCTTATTTTTATCTGGTTACAAATAGAAATGGTTGTGTGTCATGGTAAAGAAGGCTGAGAAGTACCAGTGTAGAAGGAGATCTTGGAAGAGAAGAGAAGGGTAGATCGCTTAGTTTTTGTTCCTCCTCTTCTTTGCCCTCTGAAAGCATTTTCATCTCTGAATTACTATAATGCAGGTAATCTCCAAAAGGCTACATAAATCAGCCAAGTTCATGTACGATCCTCAGTGTAATGTGCTGCTTACATAGCTTAGAAAGTGATGGAGAGTTGAGCAGAGACTATTTCTCATATGCTACCTTAAAATTAACTGGCTGATTTGGAAAATTGTAAAAATCAGTAGTGCGTCAATCTACAATTAATTGTGTGATCCCACTGGACACCTTCGAGTTCTTCC
>NW_010391062.1:0-3376 GCF_000710305.1 Buceros rhinoceros silvestris | reverse complement strand
ATTGAATTTCATCTTCAAACAGCCTCCCGCAGACACGTGAGCTGTCACATTAGCTCTGATATCTGAAATGAAATCTCCATGGTCTATTACTGGGGCTTCTCAAATTGCTGACCATCTTCTCACTCGGCAGACCTGTCCTGAATTGCCAGTGGGACTATGACTGCAATTCTCAGCCAGTCAAAGCCTTATTTGGGAAGTCTAGTTTGTTGTATTTTAACATCTCACCATGCAAACACCCACTGTGCTGGATGACAGACTTAACAGTGTTTAATTGAAGGGTAGCAGCTAATTCACACACACCCCTTCTCATTTTCCCACAGCACATTCCATTGGTTTAAATCATTTACATAAAGAAGATACGAACATCATATATTCATTCAATACAGAGAAGCTCTTACAGCTTTTGACTTTCCCTTTGAAAGTTACACAGTTGTTATTTGGTTGCAGTGCTTACAAATCAGCATCTGCTCACATCCTGTTCGTTTTGCACAAGCATCGCCACAATTCCTGTAACTGTATGGTTTGTTTTCTTTTATTATGAAATATTCAGCTCTTTTCTTCCATAGGGAGAAAGGTGAACACAAAATAGTGCAAGTAGATGATACATCTCCTTTCTCTTATACTAATGTAATGCCCCAAAAACCGTTGTTCTCGAAACAATCATTTGTTCAGGAATTCCGCTTTGGTGCAACCATAGCAGATCAAACACAGAAACGATCTGCATTGGTATCAACTCATGCGAGATGTTTGTAGATCTGCAGGGCGCTGGTACTGTTGCTTCCCCCCCGAGTTGTCCATGTGAGTATTGACCTGCTGGAGCTTTGACAGAGGGAGCACTTTATAGCTGCAGAACCTGTTTCTGTGCATTCCGTGACCCTTCATGAGCAGAACAGAGGACATCACTCCAATATCAAGCTTTCCATAGCTGATTGGCAGTTCTCTGAAAGCCTCCGAGTCACCCTTGGCTACTCAGACCTCAGAGTAGCAGTAATATTTTCCCATAATTTATTGCATCACATCACGCCACAGACGTGCTTGGTGATGTGGATCCTCCTGGAATGATGATGATGATGATGATCTGTGTCTCTCAGCTGAACTGTTATTTCCCATCCTTGCATGCAAATCTTGACACATTTCCACCACGGTGGAGAAGTCAGAGGATCGATTTCGGTGTGGAAGCAGAGAAGATCTTGGGTTTGTAGCCAACAGAACTGAAGCTTAAAGAGAAAGCTTAGGCTGAGATTTGTGTTGCTAAGGAGATAATGCATTTGCAGCCAGCCTCATTCCTTCCTTGCTCCTTTGTAAATATTCCCTAATTCACCTTTTAATATGAATGCTATTCCTTTTTTACACACCCTTTTAATGCATAAATGTGATTATCAATAATTTTAAAAAACAGTAACTTGTAATGATCACAGCACTGTATTGGAAACAAACAGGATTTGAATGCCATTTCAGGGCTCTTTCAATACGAAAATAGGCTTTGGGCATATATGCAGTCTTTGCACATGCGCCCACGCTAGCAGAGATATAAGGCGACATTCTGTTAGTGGCTCTATAAAGCAACTAGCGAAATAAAACCCTTTAGGATAGAGAGATGTATATAATTAGAGTTGCAGATCTCAGATTAAGTCATTTATCTTTGACTCCTTATGAGATGCGCTGTCCTATGCCCCCGCATACAGTCTGTACTGTAGCAATTACACAAAGGCAATCGCTATAAATGCCTTTGCCTCCTCTGGAAATTAGAATTCAAATTTTGTCCTTTCAAACACTCAGCAAAGAATGTCTCTGAAATTAACATTCAGTAGGTAACATGGAATTATTGCCACTTCTATTCCTTTCAGCTCGAACTAAAAGCCATCCCGAGCATGGTCAGTTCAATCACCATTTCCTCTGGAAATCTGCAGGCTGCAGGCTGGCTTGCGCCTCTCCTTGTATTACCAGTGCTTTTTGTTTTAAAAGAGAGTCGTGTGTAGAGGTTAGATAAGATCTTAATAAGACCTTAGTTCAATTTACATGGGAGTCTGGCTCCCTCTGCCATATGCAAGTATCTGGACACAGAGCCACCAAAAAAATCCTAAGCAAGCAGAACTGACCTATTTTCTAGTGTGTGAATATGTCACCAGTCCTGAACTGCTCTTGGACCTCACGTTGCCAGAGTGCTCTAGCACTGGCATTGATGAGTTGCTTTCTGGGTCTCAAACTGCTGTGCAAAACTTTTTCCTACCTGCCACCTTTGAGCCCCGTCTGTAATAGAGCTCCAGGAGTGTTCAGAGATGGTATCTTCTGACTTGGGGCCTCTTTTAGCCATGCTTGTACTTCAGAGAAAAGCAGATAAAGACCATCTGTAAAGACAGGCCAGCCCACTCCTAAACGCAGGCACCAGGGAAAGAAGCTCCTGAAGGAAATGGAAATGCACTGGAGCTGTTTTACCTGTTAATTTTGGCATTGGAGCAAGGCAGGAGCTGCTGGCCACCTGCTGTCTGTTTGACCTGAGCTTTCTGTGAGGGTTTGTTTGCTTGCTTGCTTGACTTTATTTTTGTTTGTTTGTTTTGAGTTCTTTGATGAAATGGGAGCTTGATGAAATTCAAGGGTTTTTTGTCCTTGGTGCTTTTCTTTATGACCTGACAATTCAGGAGGCCTCTTTCATACATGCAAGTGTTGTGCTGCAGCAACCAGGGTCCATGTCATTGTTTTTGGTAGCTGAAAGACCCAACTTTCACAGTCTTTACCTGTTCCTTACAACCTTTCCACTTATTTAGAAGAAATAGAGCTCACCAATTATCATAAAGAAAGAATTCCAAAGAGGCTAATATTGCCCATTTTCCAGCCTCAGTGCATCTCTTTCGCTGAGCAGATCCCAATGTCAGGTACTTTTCGAAAGAGAACGCTCACAATGTATTTTTAAAATTTCTGGTGTCTTTTACTGTGTTTTGTTCTTTGGCTCAGTGAATGCATAAGAACTAGACAGGTACCATCCTCTTCCAGAAACTCTCTGAGCACACCAAAGTGGGCTAATTATCTTTAGAAAAGCACTTGCTCCCTTTGTAGAAATTCCAAGCTATTGTTGTCAGGCTGAAAAGTAATCAAGCAAAAGGCTTCAGGGTACCTGAATACTATTGATGGTGTTTCAAGGATACAGGCAATTTAAGGCATGATAGCAATGCACTTCCTTTTTTCTATTTTCAGCTGTTTTCCAATTATAAAGTACTCCTGTCCTGGCATGAACATCTGCATTCATTTGGCAAAAGACACATTTCTGATGGAACAATAAATTCTGTGACAGTATTAAAACCTTCTTTTTGATTTCCCGAACTTGTATAGACAAGAGTAGGGGAAGATGCAGAATGTTGCAGTACACTGTTATGGACGC
>NW_010391061.1:70321-89196 GCF_000710305.1 Buceros rhinoceros silvestris | reverse complement strand
GGAGGGGGTTGGGCGGGTAGGGGGGAGTGGGGAAATAAGATAAAGCATGACGTGGAATATGTAAGTGCTGATGATAAACCTGAGATCAGGACTCTGGAGTCTATCTTGACAGCCTTCAGCAAACCTCACTCCAGTTTGTCAATACCTTTGCTGTAACAGGTGAAACTGGATGCAGTGCTCTAGATACAGGCTGACGAGTGCTGAAAAGAAGGGAATAACCCACCCCTGCATTGACTGGCCACGGTCCTGTTCATGCAGCCCATGGTGCTGCTGGCCATCTCTGCTGGCTGAGGCACTAAGGGCCCTTTCCAGCAGGCTGCTCTCAGCCTGTCCATCCCAAGCCTGTGTCACAGAACCACAGAATCATCTGGTTGGAAGAGACCTTTAAGATCATCAAGTCCAACCGCTCACCCTGCACTGCCAGCATCCCTAAACCATGTCCCTCAGCACCACATCCACATGGCTTTTAAACACCTCCAGGGATGGGGACTCCATCACTGCCCTGGGCAGCCTGTTCCAATGCTTCACAACCCTCTCTGTAAAAAAATTTTTCCTGATATCTAACCTAGATCTCCCCTGGTGCAACTTGAGGCCATTCCCTCACACCCTGTCATTCTTAACATGGGAGAAGAGACCGAACCGAACCTCCCCACAACCTCCTTTCGGGTAGCTGTAGACAGTGCTAAGGTCTCCCCTCAGCCTCCTCTTCTCCAGACTAAACATTCCCAGTTCTCTCAGCCACTCCTCATAGGACAAGTAAGTGTCATCACAGAGGATCCTCTGTTCCAGGGCCAGCACCTGGCACTTGCCCTTATTCGGTTTCACAAGGTCCCTGTAAGCCCATTCCTCCAGCCCGTTCGGGTCTCTGGAAGGTAGCCTGACGAACGTAAGCGTATCGACTGCTCCTTCCCAATTTGCTCTCTGCACAGTTGGTGAGTGTATGCTTCATTACCTCCTCCAGGTCCCTGATAACAGAACTAATCAAGAGAGATCCCAGTACAGACCCTGGCAGTTCCACACTTGTTATCAATCTCCAGGTGGAGTATGACCCATTAATCATGGCTTTCTGAGTTTGCCTAGCCAACCTGTTTTTCATCGTCTATAGACATCCACCCACCTAGATGATAATGTTCCAACTTGGACATAAGAATATTAAGGAAACAATGTTAAAAGCCTTGCTAAAAGTTGAGTACCCAACAACATCTACTGCTTTCTCTTCATCCCAGATCATAGACAGCTATCAGATTGGTCAAGCATAATTTACCCTCGGTAAATCCATGATGCCTCTTCCCAACTAATACCTTCTTCACATGCCTGGAAATATGTTTTAAGATGGCCCATTCCACAGTTCCTCCTACGGGCTGAAGCGAACCTGCCAGACCTGTATTTCCCCAGGTTGATCTTTTGGCCTTTTTTGGGACCGAGGTGCAACATTTGCTTTGCCATTGGGTTCCTAATCCCTTAACAATTTTAATTTTTGTCCTGCATTTTCTGGACTTTGCAAGAATACATTTATTTCTCTATTTTTTGCTTGGGGAAAAAAGAAGAGCTGAACACCACGGGTATCACTGTCCCATTAAAGGAATGACTAGAACTTCTGTCAGTTTTCCTTGATGTAGCAATGATAAATGATCTCATATGTGAGAGGGCTCCCATGGTTTATCCAAGCACTAATCTCAAGCAAATCCTCTAAAAGGGAAAAGAAAACTAGTAGACAGAGGAGAGAGCAGACTCTAGAATTCAAAACCTAAGGGGACAGTAATAAATCCAGAAGTCATTACTGAATTCTGAAGACCCAAAAAAAGGGCCCAAATTTGGAGACGGGGAAGATATGGATCTAACCTTGGTAGATAAGAAGATATACAAGCCAAAGATTTAAAAGTATTTGGGACACAAAAAAGTCAAGGTTAGTCTTAAAAAGAATTTGTAATTTTTTCCCAGTAATTTAAAGATGCACATACCTTTCCTCTGAAAGGTTCAGAAAGATAATTGACAGAGAAATATGAAAGGGAAAACAATAATAGGAAGAAACCACCACCACCCTCCCCGTGATTCTAAACCAAGCAAATGAAAGAGAAAGTCGTATTTTAACGTGTGTGTACACGTGACTGTGAACACCACACAGAAAGAAACCTTTAAATCTTGTTGCATTAAAAAGGAAAAATTCTTAAATTCCTGGCATCAAAGCTACATAACTTCCAGAGTAATATTTGTTCAAACGTGACTACAGACAACTGGGGACACATACCTAACCATCTATACGAAGATTTTATGGGTTCTCTCGTTGATCAGTACATTAAGCCTGTTTCATTTAACATATTGTCAGAATATTTTTTTTTAATGCGAGATTATTCACATACTTAGTAATACTGTCAGCACAAAATGAACAAACAATAGAATTTTATTCTATTTGCTGGTGGGAATCCAATGTTTGAAAGAGATGAAATGAAAACACCACCAAATTCTGACATGCTGCTTTTCCGTATCCGTATGAGAGATCTGATAAAAAACAACGAAAGGCCAGTGAAAAACAGTCTCCATGCAGGGAAAATGTGTTTTAACCATATCTCAGCTGTCCTTTGTCTCTGGCATCATAGCACTTTCCTAGGCAGCACAGAACTTACTACTACTCCAGTGTGACAGAGTTACATGTGTTGCCTCTACCAGACTCCCTGACTTTTACTTCCTTTTTTAAAAGCAAGTTTTTTTCAGCTATTCATAGTTTCACATCGAAGACACTTTCCTCTTGGGTGCATCTTTCCACCTATTTTGAAGTATCATGAGATATGTCAGATATCTCTTTTCTTGACAAATGCTTTAATGGCTTAATATGGGTAGCCAAAATATTTCTGCCAGTTTAAAAATAATAATAATTAAAAAAAAATCTTTCACCTTTAAGTGTTTTGTCTTACAAAAATTGAAATTTTTCTTGGAAATAATATTGGTTTAGTCATAGTATTCTGAGGATAAAGGGAATTTATACAGATGTTAATTAGGAAAAATAACCAATTTTACTGGGCAAACTAACAGAAAAAAAGAAAAGAGAAAAAAAGTAACTGAACTTTAGCACTCAGTCCCATCATTGCACCTGAGAAAGCAGCAAATTTCAGAGAATCACATAATGGTTGAGGTTAGAAGGGATCTCTGTAGGTCGACTGATGCAACCTCTCTGCTCAAGCAAGGTCACCTAGAAACAGTTGCCTGGGACCATGTCCAGATGTTTTTTGAGTCTCTCCAAGGTGGGAGACTCAGCAACCTTGCTGGCCAACATGCCCATGCTCGGTCACCTTTACATCATAAAGGTGTTTCCTGCTGTTAAGAGGGAACCTCCTGTGTTTCAGTTTATGCCACCAGGCACCACTGGAAAAAGCCTGGCTCTATCTTCTCTAAACTCTTCAGGTGTAGAGAATATACTCACTGCTATAACAAACGTGCCTTCTCATCTCCAGGCTAAACAGTCTTAGCACTCTCAGACTTTCCTCACAGCAGAGATCCTTCTTCTGTCCCCTCATCATCACCCTTTGCTGGACTCTCCTCAGTATCCATGTCTCTCCTGTACTGAGAGAACAGCTCTGGACCCAGCACTCCAGGTGGGACCTCGCCAGTGCTGAGCAGAGGAGAAGGACCACCTGCCTTGACCTGCTGGCAACCCTCCTCCTAATGCAGCCCAGGATCCCTTAGCTTGCTTTGTGGCGAGAGCACGTTGCTGGCTCAGGTACACCAAACCAAATGCAAGTTGAAGAAGCAGTTCTAGTTTTATCTGCTGGGCAAGTCAACAGGTTGACGGGAAAAAATCCACCAGTAAACATCTCAGTTACACAAATTGATGCCAACAACAAGAGAGGCCGTATCATCAAGTAAGACCCACTGTATTTCTATTGGTTATGTGATTTCTAATGCCAAATACAGATAGAAATTTTTGCCTCCACGTTCCTCTTTTGAAATTGTACACTGTGTTTCACTCCACAATCAGAGCAGAAAGATAGAGGCAACAGTAATGAGACTGTGAAAGTTTATCTTCCCATTGCTAGAGAGAATTGAAGTTAATCAAATTCTGAATTCTGGGTTTAATGCCAATGCAGTATGAGTCATTTCTCTACTCGCTGAACATTTGCAATTAAAAAATAAACACCTGAGATTTTCTATTATTTTGTATGAAAGGAAAATGAACTTTGCCTCGGCAATCAGACTGCTTTCTCTCAGTGATTTTTAAAACAGTGGTTTAAATTTTATCTATTATATTATAATAAATGAAGAAGCCTCTTTAGAGGGGAAAGAAGACCAAAAAAATCCTAAAAAAATCTTTTCTGAAATAATTTAAACCAGCTCTTTGTAAACTTGAATAAAGTTTTTAAAGACTGGTGAAATTGATAATTAATCAAAAAGAAAAAAAAATCCTTTTTATGAGTAGTGGATTAGGCAATTGTACTTTGTAAGCAAGGAACGTTATATGTTATACCAAAATTTGTTCCCTGCAGTACCATAACAGACTTGTTCTCAAAATACAGACTAGTTCATTGAAAACACTGCTGTACTTCACAACAAAATAGTTTTCTGGAACTACCTAGACCACTGCTAAGTGAGTAAGAAGAAATGAATAAAGGGAAAATTATGAGCTATTAAACATCTAAGAGTCTTACGTAGACTTTCCACCAAAAAAAAAAAAAAGGAAATATTCCCATTGCAGGATTATACTTTTCCTGAAACTTCAGTAATATTAAAACCAACCCAAATCAACAAAAGCTTTGAAAATAATTTTTCCTATTTCCCCACATTTGTCTCCCTCTAGAACAAAATGAACTTCAACAACAAATAAAATCCCTCATATTACCTGAGTGAGTAATCTTGCAAAAAGATTTCTTGCCCACCCTTATTCTTTATGAATTCTTCTAGTGGGCTGAATTTTTATTAAAAAAATTGTATTAAGCTTTGTATTAAGCCATGGTTGTGTAGTTCACAACTTTTCACTGACGTTGGTATGTTAACTTGGACTTTCTTTTCTCTGCTAGACATCGGGGCTATCATTCAGTGCAGCGCTCCATATGGTGCTCAGAGCGGTACGTGTTAGGGACACTCAGCACCTGGCCCATTTCTCAGTTCTCCTACTCCTCATCAATAAGTCCTGTCTCACATGTCCATCACTCAGCAGCCCACACATATATTTCCTTGGGGTTTTTTTTCCTATTTGGTTTCTTGATCTTTTCCTGTATCGGTCTCTAAAACTATTTAATTAGTTCCAGAATGACAAGTGGACATTGGCTGAGGAAAAGATGTTGAATAGTTACTTAGCTTATATGTAACAAACTTTTGTCAAGCTCTCTTTTTCCAATTTTTTTCATATCTCGAAAAATATAAAAACCCTATCTTGTTTTTTTTTTGTTGTTTGGTTTGATGTTTTGGGTTTTTTTCTGGCATAGCTGTACCAGAGACATCCACTTTCCTCTGGTTAATATTTGATGAAAGGACATAACCCTGAAGGGTTACAAGGTAGGATAATTTTTAGGATTGGTAAAGGCAGTGTCACACTCCTGCAAAACTAAACAAGGCTGAGCTTGCACCAGGGTCTCAAGGCCACCCATCAGTGTTGACTTTTGTAACTTGCTTCCTCTTGAAGTCAGGAATTTGGATCACCTCTAAGTGATGCAGATTAAGCACGCTTAATCTGCAAACATTTTTTTTGCACTGAGTCTCAGATCTTCACCAAAATGCCAAACTTCTTTACAGAGGAACATCAAGCACTGAACAGGAATGCAAAAGACCCTATAGTCAGTTCTCTGCTGCTGTTGCTCACATACTCAGAGCGCTTAAGAATCATTCAAATACTGCCTCAAGTAACCCAGTCGACTTCCTCTCATCCTCATTGTTTTTCTCTATCTTGATCTGCAGATAAGCCCCAAACTTAAACAATTTTTTTGTTGCTATAACACCTCACCTAAAAAGAGCACCACTTTCAGAGCATCTACTTGCCACCTTTAAGTAAATATTATATAGGTAGAAAAAAATCAATAATCATGAACAACTTGTAAATGATTCAAGCCACGTCTGGGCGGATCAAACATATTAAAAACAAAAAAAAGAAAAAGAAAAAAAGGCAAACAATTCAATAGATTTTCTCTTGAATCCATTGTACTTCATCACTGACCTATGATGTTTGTTAATTTTACTAAAAATAGGTTCTGGTCAGCGACCTGAACTTCCAGGATCTGCACTATCCACTTCTGTGTTACATGGAGGTGTGAAGACTATGTATGTGACACACTTAGGGCTCTGCTGCTCAGACTGCATGTTTAAACAGCTCGGATGACTCTTCCACAATTACAGATATCTTACTGCCAAATCACGTATTACATCTGCATCACTACAAAGAACATAATTCCACAGCAAATAAGAGGTCCAGAAAAGATGAAAACCACAAAAATCATGCCTTAAATCTCAAGTGCTCCATTCTGGGTTATATCCTGTTTGAATTCTTCCGAAGGCGTGCCTCCCCTCTGAAACTGGGAGGGAAATGACTCTGCGATTCCATCTACTGAATGTTATACCCACTGTGCAGAGTCCTAGAAATCGTTTGGGCAGAGGAAAAGGTCTGAATTTACATAAACGGATTTCTGGTTTGCACTGCGCTCTACTCTCCTGTCATTTAATTCCTATCTAGCAAAAGTAGAAGCAGAAGAGATTGCTACAAAATGTTATTGTTCATCCTCTTATTTCTTAATAATGGCCCACGTACTACCATCTGTTGTGTAATACCATGCGAGCAGTAATGTAACAGAGCAAAAGTCAACGCTCTGGCAAGGAGCAGGGACTGTACAGAGTGATGCCCAGGCAGCACCTCACCCCCGAAACACCATGATGACAATAAGGGAGGGGTAGAAGAATTAAGAGCTAGAAAAGGGCAAAAGAGGCACCAATAGGCTAATGTTACTTGAATGCTGTCGTTGGTCTGCAAAAGGGGGCAAGGAGATGCTGGCCCGCTGCTTATGAAAGGACCACAGAGGAGCATCTCAGAGAAACAAAACACCTCCCTTCAGCTCAGTTTTCAGTCATCCTTCCTGCAGTCAGTGGTGGCTCTCTTTAGCAGTTAGTGGTGGCTCCTTTTACAAGGTTAAATCGAATTGCCACAGAGTAGAAGTTTTGGTAAAGCTCCAACAGAGCTGGACGTGATTTTGGCTCTTGAAAGAAGGCAGCGTGCTGACCGAAAAGCATAAAGACCTTTGGGACTGGGGAAATGGTTGCATTAACAGCAGCAAAGCCAGTATATCAAAGGAAATATCTTCTCTACTTTACTCAGCACTCAGTAGATCACATCTACAACACTGGGTCCAGTTTTGGGACCCCAATGCAATTGATAAACCAGAGCAAGCTCAGCAGAGGGCCCCCAGGACAGCCAGCGCTGGACCACCTGCCCTATGTGAAGAGGCTGAGGGATGGTGGCTGCTCCATCCTGCAGCAGGGACAGTTTCAGGGTCACCTCACAGCAGCCCCCCGCAGTGCCTGCAGAGAGATTATTGAGGAGACAGCCAGGCTATTCACAGGAGTGCCTGGTGGGAAGAAGAGTGACGATGGGCATAAATGAGGCAAGGGATGTTCAGGCTGCGTATGAGCAGCAATGTTTTCACCACAAAGAGAGCCCAGCAGTGGGACAGGCTCCCCAGAGAGGCTCTGGCGGTTTTCAAAACTCATCTGGACAAAGCCCTGAGCAGCTTACTGCGAGCAGGAGGCGGAGAAGAGACCTCCTGAGGTCCATTCACATACACATTAAGCTGTGAGTCTAGGAAAAGAATGCCAGCAGAAGATCTGTATGGCTATTTGGACCTTCATGGGTTTGAGCAAACCCATATGGGATTAGGCATTCAGAGTACTTCAGACGAAACACATTTTCCTGACTTCAGCGTATTCTGCACAAGAACAGCACATGACAATCAAGAACAGGACTAGGAGATGCAAGAGATGACAATCAAGACTTGAGGTAAAAAAGTACTAAGAGGCAGGAAAAAAAAGACAAACCGATTTTATGAAAGAATAACAAAATTTAAACCATGAGATTAGAAGAGGAACATAAGAAAGGGGAAGAGAAATCCCAAGATCAGAAAGGTGAAAGAATGGATCATATAAAAGGAAAAACAATTCACAAAGAAACCAGAAGAAAACAGTTTTCCCTGTCTCTGCAGGAGGATTTATCCTTGGAAGAAGATGAGTTGTTATGGTAACAACACTCTCTCGGAATTTTGCAATGAAGTGGCATATGAACCTCCACGTTATGGCTCTGGGGCAGGTCTCCAGCTGTTATTTCAGAGGAACAAGCCTTTAAGGAACCAGCAATTAAATGCTGATTCTTGTAAGCACCAAATGGAAACTCCACCTATAAGCACTGAGAATCTCATCTGTTAACTGAAAAAGTAGAGAATAAAGAACAAACACACAAAAAAAGGGACAGCATAAATATATATATTACAAATAAATCAGACTAAGTATAAATTGGTAATGTCATGGCAAGAAAGTGAAGTTTGATGGGAAGAAACATGGACAGGTCTGATAGCAGAGGAATACCGAGTAATTTCTTCTTTCATGCCAGATCAAATTGAGATTTAAAAAAAATGAAAAAGCTTAAAATTTTCATCATATTCAGAGAATGTAGATGACATAAAGTCAATTTGGACTCAATATAAAATCACTCTCTTTTAATTTCTCAATATTTAAATAAATGCAAGCCAAAGAGAAAATCTCAATCTTTACCTCAAGACTCTTTTCTCTAAGTCTACACTCTTGCTAATTATTGCTAACTATCAGTATTGCTGACAGGGCTAACACCTGGCTACCCAGATTTGTGCTGTGTTCTAACTGACCACTGGTGCCCACTGACAGGACAAGATGCAACGGGCACAAACTGGTACATAGGAAGTTCCACCTAAACATAAGAAACTTCTTTATGCTGAGGGTGTCAGAGCCCTGGCCCAGGCTGCCCAGAGAGACTGTGGATTCTCCTTCTCTGGAGAGATTCCAAACCTGCCTGGATGCCATCCTGTCCAGCCTGCTTTAGCTGAACCTGTTTTAGCAGGTGAGTTGGACTAGGTCATCTCCTGAGGTCCCTTCCAAGCCCCACCATTCTGTGATTCTGCGACCGCTCACCACCCAAGCAGTTAAACCCTCTTCACTTTGTCTCAATGAAATCTAAACAGACAAAGGATGGCAACCAAAGGTACTTCACTGGCTTTTGTTCTGCCACTTGAAATGCTGTGTTGTTTCACAGCGTCTGTAAATCAAACTTATCAAGGCAGAAGAAACATATTAAATTGTACTGGCTACCTTTAATAGGCACAGAAGTAGGGGTTTTGCCTAGCCAAATTACTTTACCTTCTCTCAAACTGAGCTGCTGTAATACTGCCAGGATTATCTATTGCCTCATCCATAAAATCAGTCAGCCCACTGGGATTATTCTGGTTTAGGCTGGTAGCCTGATGTTTCAGAGCAATAGTTAAAATCTGATCAGTTCACATATATGTGGACCTATTCCCTTAACAAACATTTTAATTAGAATTTTAAACTACATAGTGAAAATGAAATGCCTTCACACTTCAAAGGCTATTCCTATAGACAGTCATTTGTAACATAAAAATCCCAGTTCTCCCCAATCCCACTTCCTCACTATCTAAAGAACCTTTGAAATACAATTTCCAATCTGACCTTTCATAGCGGTGTACAAACTGAATACCAGACTACCATGTTAGTACAGCATTAAAAAAAAAAAAAGAGAAAAGCTGCCGTCTGTAAAAGTGAGTGTTGACAAAATTTAAAATAACTAATGCCTTAATACTGAAAGAATACTCTAATTTGAAATCCAGCTTCACACTTGAAAAATAACACCATGCTATGGTGTATGGTAGAGAGGGAAGATGATTCATGACTAAAATAAAATAGCCCCCCTAATTATCTTGCCAAATTTCAGCTACAATTAAAAAAAAAAAAACCCAAAAACTTTCAATATCAAGCTTCCAGCTCGAGGTCCTAGGTGTGCAAACAGCAGCACTACGCTTATGCCTGAGAAACAAAAAGGGGTATTTCATTACTGCAGTTTAATTATCCAAGCAGAGTAATAAGACAATACTTTACAATCAATATGCAAATTAATCAAATCATCACATGAGATTTAACAGCCTTATGAGGCTACTAAAATATACTATACTGGACCACTGGTTCCATGTTAAAGAATTTTCACTTTCAACATCCCAAAGTACGTGATTATGCCCAGACCTCTTCTAGTTTTGGCCCAAAGGTATGCATTAATTAAAGGGAATACGCTGTGGGTCTTCAAGTAAAAAGAAGAGAGGAAATCTATTTTCCAAAACTTTCTTTAATTTTTCCTCTTGGTCTATTTGAATTGTCTGACCTGTAATAATTCCCAAACTTGTTAGATAAACTCAGTTAAAAATTTGTGCTTATTAACACGGACTGCATTTGAAAACAAATTACAAGCAAAGACGCGCTTCCAAAATGTAACTTTGCTGAATGCAGCGAAGTGATGGGTATGTTATTCTTCCTGCTAAACTGCTGGGTATAACCCTACCTACGGAACCTCTCACAGTGCACACTGACAAACTGGGTCAGGAGTGTTAGAGGGTAGGAGTAACCGAAGGCTTTCAAAGCACGTAAAATATTTGGGTTGTATCTGTGCTGTACATTATGCCAGTGGCTGAGCCCTGGGTTTCACTCTCCTTCCTATCCCTTTCAAACTGTGAAAACTCTCAACTTAGGCTGTAGCTCCATTTAGCCAGACCATGAAACCATGGAGAAGCCTTGGGTCCAAATTCGGTGACAAAGGCTGGCTTACTTCCATTGCACCATTTACAGGGAAAAAAAAAAAAGTCACAGTTGAGAGGCACCTCTTGATGCAGGTTTTAAGGACCTCTCAGATGTTGGATATCCGCTGAACTATAAAGAGCTCTATTCAGAACAAGAGAAGTGACATTAGCCAGGAAAGGAGAAGGGACATCATCATCATCTCTGCCCTCTCCGTTCCTGGCTCTTCTCTCTTGACCCCAAAGGTGCCGAAGCCACATACAAGCACAGGACTCTGTGCTCTGTGCTCTGCCCCATAGCTGGATGTGGACAACAGTTAAGTGGCACAAGCCCATGTATGCACATCTACAAGCACAATCACAGAGACCTTCAGTGCACTAAACTGCTCTGTTTCGTTTTTAAAAAAGATTAAGCCAATAAATTCAAACCCACCACTAAAATAGTATTTAGAAAACTACCCCCACTGATTCACAATGGGTTTAAATATGCCTCAAGTGTCTTTCAACCCCCACCCCAGCAGTACCAAAACTGACGTTTTGATGTTGTTTTTAAATATAAACATCTATATTAAAGGCATTTCAAATATTCTGAAGGAAGTATTAATAGCACCATATCACCTATGAGGTTCTTGATACTCATCAGAAAAATACATCAACTAGATTTAAAAACAGGCATAGAAAAAAAATTCTGAGTTTAAATTAGCCTAAATGGAGTACATGTGTGTACACATACACTCAAAGGGGACCAGAATTCTTCAGCAGAAAAATGCCAAAAGGAGAAAAATTAGAGAGAACATGAGGGTTTTTTCCAAAAACCAACCCAAAAATCTCAACAAACCCATAGAGTGCAGTAGTTTGAAAAAGAAGAAAAGGAAAAATTCTGAACAGGAATGTAACCCTCTTTTTAGGGGTTTTTTTAAAAGAAGTAGTTTTATTTTTTTGACAAACTTTTTGAAATGCTTTCACTTTACTTCTAAAATTAACTGAAATTTGTTAGCTGATAATTTGAAAATTCTTTTAGCTTAATTGTCATTGGGGATAAATTAATTTTGAATATCTATTATGAAAATAACATACAGCTACATTTCCAACACTAATGCAATTTTAATAACCTTCATCAGCCAGTGATTTGAATTTCAAATTTCCTTCTATGAAGACATAAAAATTAGATAACTTTGTGCCAATTTTCATAATAAATTGCTCTTTATTTACTTTGCAAAGCCTCCCTTACTATAAGCAAATCAAAACCTTAAACGAAACTTCGTACTCTTAAGACTTATTATATTTCATCTCCCTTTATTAAGATAAGTAAATTACAGTGACAAACCTGCCTGCCCTCCCTGGTACACCATAACACGATGTTTGTACCTGTCTGCTTCCTTCAATAGCTATTGCACAAGAGATGACCCCTCTTCCCATTTCCACATCACAATGGTAAATATTCCTCCAACGACCGAGACACAGTTCAGAGTAGCTTCAATGGAAAATGTTGTCATTAAGAAAAAAAAATCCTCTTTTAATATTTCTGTACCAGTGTTATAAACAGCAGGCTAGATAATTAGGTCTTTAACTTGCATGAATAATTTTTATTATTTATGTAGTATACTTGCATTCTACACTTGAATAGTGAGAATAGACACACACAATATTGGGAGAAATAACAAACGCAGAGAAAAGTGCTGAAGGCTAGGAAACACTTAATTATTACCTTGACCACCAGTTCTATAGGTTGTTCTTAAGACAGCGGGTCCCTCTGGGTCTGATCTCTGTACACTAACACAAATAAATATCTTCACCATTACTGACACCCTTCTATATGTGTTATGATACACAGTCTTAATTACACGCTGGTATTTGATTTTTCATAACTGTTTTTCACCCCAATCAAAACAAATGATAAATATCATTCTGTTCAAGAGAGGCTTTATAAATTATGTTTGATTCTCACAACTTCATACTGTTTTCTGACTTAATGGTATAGTGGTTACACCCTGGTTTCTCTCAGGGTTCTTCCATAATGGTCATCACACAAGTGTATATCACACAGATGGCTTCACAAATATTAATTTCCTTTCACGCCTTCCTCACTTCTGAGATGTGTGGATTGTATTGACACAGAAGGAGCAAAGAAACTGTATGGTAAAAAAATGAAAGTCAAAACTGTGTCCTTTAAACTTAAATCTGAATTTAAGATATCCAGGATTCAGCTTTTCAACAACACTTGCATTAAAAAGGGGAGCTTAGTTAGTCCAGATCTCCACAGCAGGACCCAGCTCTTTTATATCCTAGCTCAACCGGTTCTTCTTGATCTCCCCCCAAAGACCAGTGAAGACCTCCTTCAGAGACCTTATTTTCCAGTCTCAGCAGCTCTTCTCCCCCAGCCTCATGCTTCATCTGGGTCCCCAGCACTGAAACTCTCACTCCCCAATGCACAGTCTTCTTACTTCAGAACCAGCCACTCCTGGGAAATGTCTGAGAAGCGCACACCTCCCAGCTGCTAAAACATGAGGCAGGGAGTGTTATTGGAGAGCAATTTGCTTCGCTGCAAAAATCTGAACAATCCCTCTTGTTTTCTCCTCATGCGCATCTGTCCTGCTGTACAGCTACAATTTGCCCCAGATGTAATTCAGCTGAACAGACAAACTGTGGTCACACTCTGCTTGTTTGACCATCTCCCTCTCATTGTCCGGTTTTCATTTCAGTACTAGTTTCCTTGGTTTTGTGCAAAGTCAATTGAAGTGGACTTCAGTTTGCTCTTAATAATATACACCTTCTTCATCACCTTCTCCTCCCATTCTTCCTTTTAGCATTTCTGGTATCATCTTCTTTAATGGGCAGCTTTCCGTATGCCAGAAGCTCTTGGTCGTTCTCCCAGACATCTCTCTGATAAGCTGCTTCCACGGAGTGCCAGAACATTCATTCCTTTATTTTTCTCCCACTCTCTAACATCTGGCCTATTTCTTCTGAGTTTTAGGTCAACAGTTTTCCTTTTCCCTGCTACCCAGGTGCCAGGGGATATACACATGGAGAAGGGCTCCCTGATCCCATCTCTGACAGCTGACCCCACAGTAGCCTTCAGAAATGACAGGTAGCTATTAGAGTGAATGTCAGGCTCTAGAGCTGAAAAAACGGGAGGGAACGTATTTCGTTATTCAAGAGAGAACATTATCTGAATTTCCATCATATACGAAGCTTTACAGATGACATGAGATGTTTTCACTGTCAAAGTCAGAAGTGTTTCTAACAAACACGCACAAAATACAGGTTTGCAAAGGCTTTAAACTTTGCCAAACCATGGCTAGATCTGCACAGCAAAACCAGAACATACGTAACTGACACACACCCCCTGTTGTGTTCTCTGCTGTAAAGTAACAACACCAAAGTACTTCAAAGAAAATCTCTCTGAGATAGTTTTGAGAGGTACTAGGAGTATTAAGCATTTTTTCCATCACTAGAAGTAACTGAAATATGCTCGAGAGAGGGCAGGACCAGTTTGACACAATACATGCAGCAGAAGGATATATCAAGAGCTTGCAGAAACTTACGACACATACTTCATAGTTCACAGAAAAGTCCAGGTTAGGAGGGACCCTGGATATCATCCAGTCAAACCTGGAAAGCAGGGCCTTAGCTCAGGTTACACAGGGCCCTGCTAAGCTAGGTCTTCAGGATTTCCAGAGAGAAAATATTGACCTCTCTGGTGAACCTACTGGATGTTTAGTTGTTCCCATGGTTAATTTTTTTTTTCTCCTTATATCCAGCTAATTTACCCTGAAGTAACTTCTGCCTGTTGCCTCTTGTCCTTTCCGTGCACATCCTTAAGAAGAGAGTGCCTCCATTTCTCACCTCAGCCACCTCATAAAACTGGAGGGCTGTGATTAGAACCCCCCCAGGTCCTTCTCTTTCCACTAGAGCAAACCTAGTTCCTTCAACTTGAGGGTCTTTCCAACATCCAGTTTCCTCACTGGCCACTGCTGACCCTCTCAGTTTTTCCAGTTTCCCTCTTGAATAAAGCAGCAAGAGGACCAGAACTGGGCACAACATTCCAGGTACAGCTTAACAAGCACTCGGTAGGAGCCTTCCTAGCCAAGAGCCCTCAGCCTGCTGCCCATCCTCCTGCTGAGGCAGGCGGGTCTGCCTTTCCTGTTGCCAGGGCACACGGCTGGCTCAGGCTCAGCTCACTGCCCAGCGGGACCCTCAGGACCCTCTTCAGCAGCCCTCCCCCCCAGCCACTCCGACCTCAGCCTCTAGTGCTGCTTTGGTCATTAGGTTTTAGGTACAGGACTTCACGTTTAACCTTGCAGAGGACATGGAGCCTGCAACCCTGAAGGTTTTCAAAACCTAACTGGACGTGGCCAGGAGGAATATGATCTGACTTTGAGCAGGAGATTAACCAGATGGACTCCAGTGGTCCCTTTCAACATGAATTGTTCTACGGGTCAACGACATTTGGGAAGTTTTACCTTATAATGTTTTCTTTCCCCCTCCTCATGACATGTTTAAACATTCCTCCCCTATCCAATAACACTTTTTTACAGTAAAAAGTCCAGTCTTCCAGCATGTTTTAACACTTAATATAATGGGAATACAGGTTCCTATTTAAACAGCTGCATTTTAAGAGCAGAGTCTCTCTTTTGCTGCAAAACTGTGTGAGTGCTATGAAGAATTTAATGTAGTAAGTGTCCATGGATCTTCATATCAGAACCACCAGTAACATGTCTGAGAGTTGCTTTGTGTTACCAGTAAAGCCTAAGGGATCATCTTTAGTTTTCCCACCAGCTATTCCCTCCTTGATACTTGGATTCAGCCACTGAAGCCACTGCTGGGGAATTCAAAGCCACCCATTGATATCACTTATTTTTACCCTGTGAATTCGCACTTCTAATTAATTCTCTGTACCTGCAAGATTTAGAAGGGTGAGTAGAGTCCTACAGAGGAAGAGCTTCATAGGGTCATTTAAGCATTTTATGTCCCTGCTTGTAGGAGCTCAAAGTGGTGTCAGCATGCTCAGCTGGCAGGTTTCTTGACTACATTGTTAAGGAAATAAGATGTTATTGCCTTATATAATTTTTGTTGAAAGATAGTTTGTTTTATTAGTTTGCATGCTGCCCTTTGATGTGCTCAGACTCTATTAACAGCTTTATTACCAGCACAGCTCCAATTATTCCTGCAATTTGCTTTTTGGTGCATAGAATGTTTGGTTAGAACAATTAACATGTTCAGATACTTCCATATTTTAAGAGGGATCTGATAACTACTGCAAATCTTACTGTTTGGTGTACAGAACTGAGTAATTTTACTAACAGTTATTCATTTAAATAGGGTTCATTTTAATCTCATCAGCCGAGTAATAGCTGATGATGAAAGCAACGTCCTTAGTAACCTTCCCATACCAACCAGATGATTTTGCTAGAAGACAAGGTACTACTTGAAAGTGCTGCAGACAAACGTTTGAAGAGAATTACATGCCAAAATGTGGAAAAATAAGGATATAGTTTTCAAGAAAAACTACTTATCTCTGCTTCGGAAGACTCAGCAAAACAAGAGTGTAAAACTCATACAACGTACATCTGGGCACCTCTTTTGACCTCAGAAAACAATCCCACAAAAAATAACTTAAATTCTAAATTCTTCATGGGTAAAGATTTGAAAAATATTATTCAAAACTAACATAGTCGAACAGACACACATTCTCTGGGCTCCTACGAAAATTCTACATTGAGATGACTGTTTTGAAATTTTCTGAAGGAGGTTCTGGGCAATAAAATAAAACTTTAAAGAACAAGTGTAAGTGTAGGAAAGGACAAAATAGTATAAATCTGGGATCATTGTGAAAGTAAAAATCCAGTATCTGTGAACGCGATCAGATCTTCATACGGTATTCACAAGCTTTCACAGCGTGAGTTTAACCAGATAAGAAAATAAAGACTTACTGAGGAAATTCAGATCAACTAACAAACAGCAGAAGAAGAATGGTCAAGATAGCAAAACCAGACAGGTTTGAATTTGAGATGTGAAAAACAGAAAGCATAACTATTGTACCAAAAAAAAAAAAAAGTGAGAAAGTGGAATTCAAATAATACTCAAATTTGAACGCAAATTAAGTGTTATATTTTATCACAAAAATTGCAAGAACTTAAGCCTAATAATTACATTTTGATAGGTGTTTATCCACCTTCCTTTTGAGAACGCCTTTGCATCTGTGAAGCGGTGCAATATCCTGACTGATAGTAGCCGCATTCCAGATTACAGAGACCTGCACAGAGACTTAAGGAGACTTGCATGACCTCTGATTTGTAGTGAACAGGAGCAACACAAGAGGTTTAATACTCCACAACAAAGCAAGGCTCTTGGACTAAACTCGACTAAGCAGGAGGCTAGTTCACATTTCTCTAGCAGTAAAAATCTTTATTTAGACAACCTAGCAGTGTCCAGGGAAAACTGAAAAAAAAAAAAAAAAAAAATCAACAACCCAAAGGTAACAGAGTAAGTGGAAACCATCAGAGAGAAGTTTGCTACAAGGAATATGATAATGCTACCTTATATAAATATTTTTATTTTTCATTTTAGAGTTGTAATTACATTTGAGAAAAGTATGGGCTAGCACACAGATGACTGTGGCAAAATTTAGTGTTTTTCAGAGTTACCAGGAATTCAATTATCCTGAAATACTTGGAAGTGAATAATCTCCTCATGGTTCAAGGCCATCTCAGTTAGAGATTAGCAACTGTGTTGTAGAAGAATAAATATATCACTTGTTTTTAAACACAAAAAGAACTTGTTCCCTCCCTCCTCTTAGAAAACAGGACTATGGACACACCACAGGAACTCTGGGGGTGAGCTTGTGCACACAGGCGCATGCGTGCAGGAGATCTTATTGCCAAGCAAGGTTCAAGAAACTGCTGTAGTTGATAGAATAACTTGCCATACAACACTGGGATTGCATTACATAAATCACCATTTTCTGCAACTAGCATACCCAAAAGTTTCTTCAGGACAAGCAAGCAGTGAAAGAAAAAATATAATACAGCTCCCCTTGTGTGGCCCTGGCCACAAATTTAATTTAGTACATTACAGCTAGAAGGCTACTGCTATTCTTCTTCGTAAATATTATTTATTTTTGTGGACATGTATTATATAACATATGCTTAAGTCCATCTGTTCCGTATATATTTTTGGCTCTCGTAAGTCACTGCAAAACATTGTGCAATTTCTTTTATTTTGCATGTGCAGATTTATATAAAGCACATAATAATGGAACATAATAACAGAAAAAACAATTAAATAACCAGAAAACCCCTAAAAATCTTATTCTACTTTAATCTTGCTAACTTAAAACCTTAGAGATAGCCACAATCTTAACAGAACGATCTGTCTTATTGGGGAGAGTTAAATTAGTAAGTATTGAATAGTATTGAGGTGGTTTTATGTATTTGGTTTTATTTCCCCATTGTCCTGTTCTCATTAGATTGCTAATAAATTAAGCTAATTTCCCCAAGTTGAGTCTGTTTTGCCTGTGACAGTAATGGGTGAGTGATCTCCTTGTCTTGGTCCATGATCCTTTCACTGTATTTTTTTCCCCCTGCCCAGTTGAGGAAGGGAGTGATAGAGCAGCTTTGGTGGGCACGTCGCATCCAGCCAAGGTCAACCCACCACAGCTATCAGCCCAAACCATCCAATTAATCCTTTCAAAGACCCATCATTAAGTTACATTTTGAAAGCAAATTTTTGAAATTTATTTTGAAGAGAAGAATCATGTTTGCTTGATGTGGACCTCCTACACATGGGAGCACATGCTGCCATTGCGGTACATCTGTGAAAGCACCAATAGTTTAGTACACACCAGTCCTAAACCTGGACACCAATATAAGATCAGAAATCAGAATTTTTGTAAAATGAAATTACTAAAGCTCTTTTTCATAGAACAATATTCAGAGGATAATTGCATGCTATGTATTACATATAGATTTTTGATTTAAAGATACCAAGATGTTACTGCGACTAAACAGCTCATTTTTAGTTTTATGATAAAAGCATTAGACCTGCCTTCAAGAGATCTAGACCTGCACCCACACTCTT
>NW_010391061.1:60013-70238 GCF_000710305.1 Buceros rhinoceros silvestris | reverse complement strand
TCTTTCACTGCTTACTGTGTGACCTCAGTTAAGACATCTGTGTTTCAACTTGCCACTTTTGCCGTTAATATCTAGCGTTTTTATGTCCTACAGCTAAAGGTGTTGGGATAGAAGACAACAGCACCGAGCCCTGTCCTAGTGTAGGATTAGCTGACTTGAAGTCCACTGACTGACTTGGGGAGCTGGTAACAGTAATTTACAAGACAGAAAGAAAAAACATGCTCGAATATCTTGCTTTCCATCACAGAAGTGAGAGTCGCAGAGAAAGCAGGGAGAATCTCATTCAGTGACTGTTGAATTTTTACCCTTAAAAATCCTTGCTTTTGACAAAGCTTGTAAATCTTGCGGGGTTCTGGGAAAAAGGTTACCTATTCAACCAGTGTGGCCATTACAACCAAGGCATTTGGCATTTTCAGAATATGTTCCATATTTAGTTAATAACTACTGGTTACTTGATTAAGCAGCCAATTTTACATGTTTCCAAAATACTGATGTTCAGAGAGAAAACCACCAGTCTGTCACTTCACACACACTGGGACTTTCGTGCTCATCTGGAAAAAAAAACGTGACTTCTCACCTGCATCACTGAGACTTACAGACATTTTAATGTGCTTTTAGTGTCAGGATTAGGTTTTCAACCCAATTCTCGCTGTACTGTTTGCAAACTAGACTTACCAAGAGGACACTCTTCCTGATAAAGAGAGGGAAAACAGGCACTGCTTCAGTTCGCGAGCAAGGCATGACTTACCTTGTGAAAGTTCCTGAAATACGCTGCCTTCTCATCTGGAAATTTTTCTAGCCTCCGGGGTCCTTTACTGGAAGCCTTCTTGAAAACCAACCAACAACGCCTGAAAATCTGCAAACAAACCCAATGGATTATGTTAGCTTTTCTTTAAAGGTGGACGGCACCACAACTGCATTCAGTTACAGAGGTGACTTTGGAAGAAATTTTAAAATTATAATATTGTATTTTCAAAGCATGGAAAATCGTGCCAATATCAATTATTTCTACACAGGTAATCCCAATCTGTCAATTTATACATATTGATTGTCAGTTGTTTGAGGACTTTTTTTGCTTCAATTTCTTTCATCCATGCCAAATTGGACAGTTCCTGAGACGCGAGTAAATCCAGGAGCTTTGAATTATAAGGCTGGCATTAGAGAGAGCACTTTCAGAAGTCACTCCGGCATTTCCAGATTTCACATTCACACCCTATTTCTGTGGGAGTGTCAGTATAATTGAGAAACCTTCATTGCAGCTTTTAGCAGAACACAGTAAGCAGCAGTTCCTACAAGCCTGTACGCACAGGAAGGAAAACACAGGGTTGAAAGAAGCCCCAATGTGACCATTACTGAACATCAATATCCAGTTCTCTCACTGAGTTCAATAACAACCTTCCTAAGTTAAAACTATGCATATTATAAAAGTTTGGGAACATTTAGTAAAAAAATAAAATCCTCCAGAAAGCACAAAATAATACTATCTTTTCATTTTAGTGAGAAATGCATTTTTAAGCAATGAGGGTACTTTGTTGGACTGTTTACCAAACATTCTGATGGCACTGCCATAACTAGAAGTTCAAAATCAGGACTGAATTATTAAATAAGAATACATTCATTGTTCAAAGAGAAGCTGATTAGGGATAACCCTCTAGACCATATTATGCAAGTAAGGGATTACGTATTCATCTAGTTTTATAATCTGTGAGAATAGTTTACTTCATTCTCCTCTTCAGTACTTGCACAGCTTTATGAACAATACCATATGGAATTTTATGTCATTATTTCAAGGAGACATTGAAAAACAACAAAAATTTCCAATCCTAGTTGATGGTTCCACTGGTCATATGGGGAGAAGAGCCTTATTTCTTCAGAAATCCTACAAAATTTAATGACACAACATGAGAAGCACGGAACTATTTAATTTGGATCAAAACCACCTCTCACTACCAAAAAAATCAAGGATATATGAGCAGGCAGAGCTAAAACAAGTTTTCCCCAGTGTGACGCTGTCTAAACTGAGTATAAGAAACAAATATAATGTCATTAAAACAATTAAGCTTAATTAACCACATTCTGATATAATAATACTGTCACTAACCTGTTGCCATTTTCTCAGATGAATGTTATCAGTCAAAATAAGTGTTTTCTTCTAAAATCCCACGTGTCGTATTGAACTACAGTATCAATGTGTTTAGTTCTGAAGACTTTCGGAAGAACACACAGCAATTAATGAAATCCTCTGCACATATACTTTTTTTTTACTAAGGTTTTAAAGTGGCAGCTGTACCACTGTACTTCCTACCTCAGAAATTACTTCACCTAGCCTGGGGGAAAGCAAAGACAATATCATATTTTCTAAAAAAAATAACATAACCCTGTGGGACATCATCAACCATCTTTATTAGGTAATACTTTCTTCAAATAACATCTTGGCAGCGTGGCAGCTTACTTTCCCAAAGCCACGGCACTGCTCCCACAGTGCTCTCGTGATTACCCGTATTAACTCTTCACAACACTAAGGTGTGAAAAGCTCCACACACAGGTAGAGGGGAGTCACACTGGTTGTACCTCACTAAAAGCAACAGCACCAACTGTCCAAAGGGGACATATTTACTCATTTAAGAAAAGCCTGACTTTTAATAACATTCCTGGCTCTTCAGGGATCTGGGTTTTGTTGGTTTTTTTTTAGTCTATGTGCATTTTCAGTTCATCTTTCTTCCTCTGAGGCAAGTCTTTTCCTAAGAAGTTCTTTACGTAGGAAAAAATCATTGCTTTAATTTCACATCCTTTATTGATTTCCTTACTTTCATTATCTGCCCTTAATGGTTTACAGTCCTCAAGGACTTCTCCTTAGAAAATCAGATCAACCTACAGGCCCCATCAACCCACAGGCCCCATCACTGGTGGTGATGGGCAGTCACGGAATACACATTTTACAGATGACCTGAATTCTGAACAGCTTGTGATAGAGTAGCAGAAGTTTTGTGTTAATTGACCAAGTTTTTGAAGGCTGGTCTTTTTTCCCCATTTTAAAATGTACATATATATGACACGGTCATAGTTTGTTATAATGCAAAGTATCAGTTAGATTCAGTAGATCAGAAGTATCCCTAATAAACACTAAACTAGGCAACCAAAGTCAAGAAGAAGATTTCTCCCTGTGAGGACAAGAACTTCTTACAGATAAAAGGTCATTCAAAGCATAGTCCAGAGCAATTCCTTCGGTGAGAGATGAGCAGGGTTTCCTGAACAGCACCTTCAGTCTTGTTTCACTGGATGTCACGCTGGGACACTGTGGAAGCGACTTCGAGGGTTTACAGCTAACCTCACAAAATTCAAGAGGGAGGCTTTAACCCCCTTATTAGTGGGTGCTTCAGAGTATCCATCAAAGAGTGACAGAGGCTAGTTCTCTTGAAGGATGCTCCTTATTAGGCCTTTTCCAAAACTTCAGCATTGGGATGAATTCAAAGGCTGAATTCACAGATGGCAGGAAGGAACAGCCCTGGCTTTTGAAGGAGAATGCAGAATAGCAAGAGGAGGGAACCCTAAGCTTTACCTTTAGACTGTTACTATTCGTTGATATCTGTTTTTTCCAGACCTTTAGGGAGAGTAGAGATCTGAAGAATGGAATGGCTCAAAGAGGACTCTTGATATGGCATGTACATACACCAAGGTACATCCTTGCATTTGGATTTTATTATTTTTTTTAACCTACCTTTAAAGCTGGTATAAACATGTACAGTTCCACTGTATTTCAGCAGCATTTTAACTTTTTATACCAGCAGACAGTTTGTAACTCAGTGTTTGAAAAAGCATTAGCATATGAATTTACCTATAAATATGAATAAATAGGTGCAGATGTGAGCACACAGCAAACATTTGCCTTTCATAAGGCACCTCATTGTTATACAGAAGCCTACTCAATTATTCACGAACTGTGAGATACTCTTTTATCCCTGGCCTACTTTAGGATGCCATTGGCTGTAATCAAAACTTCTGAAAGACTTCTAAAGTCCTCAGATAATTGGAGTAGCCATTGCGAAAGAAATCAGCATCAGCCCTTTAATAACAAGAGAGAATGAGAAACACTCAGAGTGTTGTCTCCATAATATTTAGTATTTCCTGAGAGATTTAAATGCCTGTTTTACACACATGCATAGTTGAAGGAGTGCCAAATATTTGATCATTTAATCAGTTTCACAGCATTCTTGGATAAGCACTCACTGCTTAGTGAATATGGCTTAAAAAAAATTGTATCGAGGGCAGACAACGCAAATTCTAACCCTATGCCATTGCTTGTTTCTGGAGAAATTCAGAAAGATAGCATTAAGTACATGCTATGTTTAGGTTTCCTTTTATTAAAGTATCAATTAGAAGATGTTCTAATTTGTACTGAACTTGTTCAGTACAAACCTGAGAAGGATTCTATTGAAATTATCACCCGCTGAATCCATGGCATAGCAGAACCTCTTTAAAAAATACTCTTCCTCTCAGTTTTTCAAGATGGGCAAAGCAGAAAAAAAATACTCTTCTAGATCCCAGAACATATGCGACTCTATACCAGCAAGCAACGGCAGTAGCTCAGCACACTTGTGGTCTGGTGAGAACTGATTGCAATATCGTACCGGAAAGATCTTCATTCCAAAGTTCAAGCTTGCAGGAGACAGTAGCCTCTGTTCCTAAGGACAGACTCTGAGTAGCCTCATCTTGTTAGAGAAAGGAAAGGATTCCAGAGCGGGAACCATATAAACCTTATCACCCCCAAATGATTTCTGTTATCTTCCCAGTTGGAAATTCAACTTCCAGTGCCGCTCCATTTCTATTAAACTTCAGAGATCCTTTTTTTTATATTTTACTTGAGTCACTGCAACAGATCAATTAATCTCCTTTTCTTACTTTTTCTTCTGTTTAATTCACCTGTCAGCTCACCTTTCCAGCATGTTCATTTTTTTTTAATATTCTTGACTCATATATGCAAGAGTTTGGCCTCTGAATGGATCATCATTCTTCATGGTTACATCATAAAGTTTTGTTTTATTGTTGCCATGCTGTTTTATAATAAATCCATTAAAAGACGTATTACAGGAAATCCATTGGCTAAATCAGTTTTTTAGAAAGAAGAAAACCTTTTCCCTTTTCCTAAAATAATTTAAAATAATTGGTTTATGGTGGGAATATTACATACAATTTCCCATTTTCTAGAGATTTCTAAAGTCTTTTCCTAGTCATTTACAAATAGATGTTTTAGAGATTAACACTTTTTTTATCCACAGCTGTAACTACAAGAAGCTTGCCAGTCATCACTAATACTTAGAGAAGGCATTTTTATTGACAAATGTCTAAGTATTATTCCAGAAATTCCACCTTACAAAAAACCCTCATCCATCTTTTTCCCTCTTTTTCAAAAATGCCAAAAAAAAGTAAGTTTCGACTGTATGAGCTTTTTTCCCCCATCCACTTCAGATGCTCTGAAATCTCTCTGCCTCTGTCCAAAAGACAGTACAAATGGCAATCACTTGCTTGGTTATATTCGAAAACCATCTAATTTTCTGCCACCAGCTGTACCAACATTAGTCTCTCAAGAGAAACATTAGTGAGTCAGCTCCTAGTTACTAACAGAAACCATCACTGACCAGGACAGTCACCCAAGCGTCGCTCATGGGTCTTTTTGCTAGTGTAACCCACCAAATGGTCCTCCAAGGAGGCATCTATAGTAATATTAAGTCCTGCATTTACATCTCGTTATCTGCAGGAAAGTGTAGTTGATTTCTGCTCCCTGACTTTCCCCTGTCAAATGGTGTCCGTTAGACAAGACAGTATCTGCAGTGTTATGCCTTAAAAACACTAGAACATGAATATGTTCAATTTACTTCACTCCTTACTTGCATTAAAAGAGGATATTGGTTTTTATGGGCTATGTGAGAGAAATGCAGTATGTTGTGAGGTTACAGAAGTCTTGATTCACAAATTAAAATATATAGCAATCATAGTAAGAAAAATAAAAATAGTTGTCATAGTAAAGTCATATTTAACAACTGTTTTGACACCACTTTTTTTTTTTTTAATTTTTCTGTGCATATTTTGGCAAAGGGAGAAGAGACAAGGGGTGACACCTAACTGCTTCGATGGAACTACGCTTGTCATGTTCAGGTGAAATGTATGAGAAACTGAAAAGGAGTTATTATCTGTAAAAAAGCCCAAGAGGAAAACGGGAAGACAAAACCATTCATGCCTCAGCTGAAGAGCAAGTTACAGGATACGAGCTATTGCTCAGTAAAGCCAACAGAAAAAAAAGACCCACAAAACAGAACTCCTCACATTTGCAATACACCTCCTTGAGTTACAACGATACTTTGCATTAAGAAGACACAAGCAAGTACTCTTGGAACAAGGCTTGCCCTCCCTGCTTCGGCTTCCGGGCATCTTTGACATCAAGGTGCCCTAGAAACAGCGTTTCCCCTCTCTTGAACAGCTCTCTACCGCCTGTTCTTTGTATTCACTGTCTATTTTTTGAAATACAGCTACCACCGCACTAAGTGGGTGCATTTTGGGTGGCAAGTTTGGATCCGTACGAAGAAGCAGGAAGGGCAGAACGCTACCGCACAGCACTGAGCTCCCAAATTAGCTCGGAGGGTGCGGGGTTGCAGGGAATCGAGGCCAGCTCCTGCTCCTTTACCACACCACTGAGAACCCAGACAGCTCCCAGCAGCAGAGCAGAGATCCTCCACAGCCGACTGACACCCACCCCCCATGCGGGAGAACAGGCAAAAATAACCCACAGCCGTGCTCAGAAGCGTGAGGTTACTTGCTTCTGTCAGCAGCTCTGGGACGTGGGGCCAAGACTTTACCACAAGATATGATAAGCCTTGGGAGGTTCCAATAAGCCTTGGTACTTTTTTTTTTTTTAATTGATTCTAACTCCCCCCCTCTTCCTGCCTTCAAACATTACCAAAGTATCTATGACAAAGCAATGGGAATAAAAGTAAAGCAGTTTCAAGTGTAAAGGCAGGATTAAAAAACCCACACATATATCCCAAAAAGATGACTGGTAATGCCTTTAATAAAAAATGCCGTCTGAAGGTGCGTTATGAAGGCTATCCAAGAGGGAAACATTCCTCACATATGATAACCTTGCACATACCCTTGAGCTTCCTTTTATCATCCTAATTAGGAAGCAAGGTCAAACCTCTAGCTTATAAACCTTGTGGTATGACCTTCTTCAACATCACAGAAGACAATTGAGCCTTAGATCATTTTAGTGTCATAGTTCAAATCCTGAAATCTCTGACAACTTTTTTTTTATCATTATTATTTTCCAGATTGCAAATCTGCTGGCATGTAAAGTTAGGAGTAGCAGAAATATAGAAACATCTGCTACAAACTGTTTCATCTCAGATTAGATCAATTCTTGTGGGCTTGATTGCAGTCAGTGAGAATTAGGATGGTTAGAGAGAGATGATTAAGGACAATTCACCCAGTTATAGCACACATACGTCATCTTTCTGCTGCCATAACATGCCATTATAGATTCATATAGATGTTTATAATACAATTTATGGTGTTATAGGCACGGGCTATACGTGTAACCCATAAAAAGATTTATTTTATTATTAGAGCATTCTGCGAAATCAAAGCACACCATAGTAATTTTCCAACTATTCCCACACTAACTGAACTACTGTGTGTATAAACACTTCAGCTACGGAATCTGGATTCTGGGGTTTTTTTCTGTGTTTAAAAAAACACGAGGGATACATATCTCTAAAGATTTGCAGGTTTCTATTCTGGTGCAAAGAGTTATACAATTTCATCAATCCTTAAGCACCCACATACCTTAAAAACTCACCACCTTGCTTTGAACTGCCAGCAGGGCAATGCAAGGATAGAAGAACCTACAAAAATAACGCACTCAGTCCTCAGAGCAACCTGCTGATCAGGAGAATTTACCACCTATATCTGAATTGATCTTATAGTTATTTAAAAACAAAAATCAGTTCTAGTAGCCATTCTCTTGGCTTTCTGCATTTCTGACTGAGTTTTGGCAAGACGAACTTCAGGGGTTCTTCTACAGGAAAACTAATACTTCTTGCTTCACGTCTGGCCTCACAGAACAGCCCAAAACAAGCCACAACAAAAATCTGACTGCAGTTTTAGCAGGCATCCAGCAGGGAAATTCCAGAACTTGTATTATTTTAAAGAAATTATTGCGCCCAAAGAATGTGAAGCATTTCACTGATCTTAAGATGGATGTGTAGCAGCTACTTATCAACCATTATGTAGCCAGAATTTGTATCCAAGCTTGTATCTCCTCTCACAGGTACTTTTCTAAATGTAATCAGAAAAAAATACCAACAGAGAAAGTTATGGTTTCATTATACTTTAATATTAAATTTGAGTAATATTATATTTGAGTAATACTAAATTTGAGTAACTTCTCAAACTGAACTGGAGTAACTAGCTTACTCAACTAAAGTTTTTTGGTGGAAAAACCAATTTTTTCCCCACTGTTTAATTTTCCCCATTTTAATTTTCCCCACTTTTAATTTTCCCCAGTGTTTTACTTTAATTAGTTGCAAATGAACATAGTCCACTTGAATATGACAAACCAAAAATAATGGTTGGATATTCTGTGATATTTACAGAAGAAAAGTTCTCATTCCTTTAATTAGTTTTTAATCATATAGCTATATAAATAAGAGTGCAGTAAAACTTCTTGATTTTTGACTCTTCTACAGATGAGCTTATTAAGCTGAAATGCAATATCTTTTACACATATTTATTAGACAGTCATCACTTTGTTCTTGAAAGAGTTAAAGGCATTTAGCATACCTACAAGGGAACTTAATGCTGAGAGACAAGTTAAGAGTTATTAAGACAGACTTCTTACTCATGTTGTTATAAACCAAAATTCAAACCTTTACACACAGCCCGAAAAAGTACTGACATTGAAAGATGGTATCTGTCTGCTCAGATCTCTAATATTTGATGTTAGGAAGGTGGGGATTTGTGAAAGTAAGTGTCAAAAAATCAAAACCATGCAACAGCATACCTTAAAATGAAGCAGAGCTACGGAACAGAACAGTAATCGCAAACATCTGTTCTATACTACTGAGGGACAAAAACTCAGATCATTTCTAAAGCTCCAGTTTAGAGGGTTACAAGCTCAAATTCAGCTTCAGAATCCAAAATGATTCCTTAGGTTTACATCAGCTAGTATTCTACCACATCAATCCTTACTCTTCTCCACATTATTGCACAGAAACCTGTCTTAGCAGAGGTATCACAGTTGTCAAGATGCCGTTGTTTTGACTGATAAAATAAGCGGAAACAGCATGCTTTGCATGGATTTAATACGGCTGAGCCCAGCGCTAAGTCTAAAGCACTTCCCACAAAGAACAGGAACGTGAGCTGAATGTAAGTGCCACTGTGTATTTATGTAGGTGTACCATTTCTAACAACAACTGATTCTCGAGGTAGAACAGCAAAGTCCTTTATTCTTGGATGTACTTAGTCATTTCAGCATATATCTAGAAAATGATGCAAATCCAGCCACTCATATATATATGGGTGAAAGTTATCTGTAATCTGCAATCGGTGCCACTGTTAAATGCCGAGGTGGGCACACATTCATGAAGTGTATGCAACACATATAAGTACAGTGAGACTAAACAACAGACAAATGCCAAGGTAGAAGAAAAGCCCTTCAAACATATTCTGATGCACTGTACTGCAAAAGAGAGTACAGATCCTAAAAATGGCATTTATCCATGACATACCATTCAACAAACCTCGGAAGGAACAGGTTGTATGCATCAATCATGGTGGTTTGCCACAAATCAAATGTATCATGTTTTATGAAGTTACATGTTTTGCTTTGACTGTCCTTTAAGTATTATGACATGTCTGCCGGATTTTATAGAGAAATTCATCTTATACAGAAAAGGCGGTGCTCTGCAAAATGAAGCCTGCAGTAGGATTCAAGCAGGACCCTACAAATAGCAATGATCAAGAGGATGCCTAATACTAGCGCGGTATTTTTGACATTTGATCACCTGAATTACTGTAACCTAGAGGTTAAATCTCCCCCTGCCAAAGAATAATAGTTTTAGCAGTTGCTAGTGTGCCCTCAAAGACCTTCATTACATCTCACTTTTAACTTAATTGAAGGGGAGGAAGGTGAATTAACAGCTCATGTTAAGTGGACAGTTAAAAGTTCAGAGTT
>NW_010391061.1:57039-59879 GCF_000710305.1 Buceros rhinoceros silvestris | reverse complement strand
ATATTACAGATACTAAAACTGAACACTGAGGTGAAATTTGCTGTAATGTTCATATCCAGAACGACCCGGAATTTTTAAAGCAAAAAACCAAAATAAAAATAAAACCAAACACCCCAAAAAACAACCGTCATTCGCTCCGGTCTTAAGAGTTTATGAGGAAGTTGTATGCAGCCAGAAAAACACATATTTCAAATACTTCATTCATTCGTGTTAGTGATTTGCTTTCTTCCACTCCCGTGCTACTTAATTTTACAACAGTACCTGAAAATCTCTGCTTAAAGATGTTAATAGTCTGCTATTACAATGCATCAATATTGCACTGAATAAACACATAAACCAAAGCAAGGAAGGGATGTGAAAACAAATATTTTTACAGACAGCTAAGGGGACTTGGAAGAAAAAGCTATAGCCCTTAGCTCTTGTAACGACCAACACAAGTTCTGTTCAGTTTTTGTAGCAAATGTTGAACAGATAAAGACAGCTTTTACTCAACTAAAACTAGCACAAAAGAGCTTCCCTGAGAACTTAAACGCAGCTGGTGTGTTACATTCCCAGGCTGGATGTTCTGCGGGGGATTAGAAATCATGTTGTTACAAGCCCAGGGAAGTAACGCAGAAGAAAAACCGATGATTTCCAAACCCAGACTTCCTAAGTCTGAAAGACCACTCTGAATTCCTTGCTCTAAAAAAAAAAAAAATAGTATGCTTTGGCTCAGACCCAAACTGGTAACACTCAGGGCATCATAGATCAAATACAAATTTCTTTTTTAAGGGAAAGATGGGAAGATGGTCATCCCACCAAGTTATTAAAAAAACCAAACAAAACACCTCATCCTCAGACACATCACTTCCACTGATTACCACCAGCATTCCAGAGCTTGCAGGAGATGAGACTGTCCTTTTACAGCCATTTTCCATGGGAAGAACAAAATTACCATCTGCCCAACTGATGCTTTCTGTTTTGATATTCTCATCAGCTGCACACAAATAGAAAACATCTTGATTTTCTATGCTCTGGGGGCCACCTGAGGGCAGGAGTGGGTAGAAGAGGAAAAAAAAAAAGGGTAACATTGTAGCGTTTGTGCTCAAATCAAACCTGTGATACCCTATACAGCATACAAACATCTAGCATATCGGTTCAATATTAGTTAACACAAGCCCCTTTTCTCACTTGCAGTATTAAAAGTGCAAGATAGGTCAACAGCAGAAAATTGTGTTGCTCACTTGCCGTGACTGCTGAGATAGTTTCTGCTACAAGGTCAGAAGTTGTAATACATGGTCTAACATAAGGGAGAGAGAGGAGGAGAAATGCTGTGTGCTCATTAGTATAATGCCGTCTGAAGCAAGATTTGGCTTTGCAGTGCTAACTGGTTAATTCTCACATTTCAGTTGTGAAGTTAGAGTGCGAGTTTAAGTGCAAGACTTCAAAAGTGGGAGACTTGCTATAGACACAGCTTTATGACATACTGATAGCAACGGGTAACCTCACAAAACCACAGCAAGTCAGCTTTCTTGTTAAGCAACCTTTTCAGGCAAAAAGTCAGTAGAAAACTATAGTTACAGATTTTATGGGAAATACCCAGTAGGCTTAATAGAATGATTACCTTTATGAATAGCTACTCTGAATAAGAACATACTACCAATCACGAACTAACACAAAACTTGCCAAATTCTGTATGATAAATACAGAGACTTCCAGAGAATACACGAACAACTTGTAATATTTTATATTAGAATAGTGAAATAAGCAAAGTATTATAGCTGATTATTAGCTTCTTCAAGATAAGAATTTATGTATGTGCTGCCAGCTGACTGGCCCACCACAGGTACTGTCTATACATCAGGTGTGTCTTCTTGACCTATTTGTTTTGTAATGAAGTATTTTCAATACCTTAGAACTAAAGTTTCTTATTTGGAGGTGGGATGGGGAAGAGAGACAAGAAAGGAAAAAGGTTTTCAGTGAAGAATTATGTAATGAACGCTCATCATCTCAGGCATCCTTACTGCATGATTCGGAGTTTGAGAGGTGTTTTATATATTTACATCATCTATATATATCAGGCAATACATACCGACAGCAGCAGGCAAACTTCAGTCTCTGCACGTTCATCAGTAGGTTTTGTGGTCATTCGCCAACATGTAGTGATTTATTTATATCATAAATAGGATTCTAAATTCACAGCTACATTTCCAGTATCTCAGAAGTTAATCCATGCAACTCTTTTCATGCAGCCATTAAACTCTTGCCAGCCTACAGACAGGTCTAAGTCCAGCACTGTAGAGCAGCACCTGCTACACACATACTCCCTTTTTTTGTTTTAAGGCCTGCACTTAAAATGACCCAGCTTGTGTATCAACCAAAACAGAGTTAGGTAAGAGTGGGGCAGAGATGAAGGAGAGGAAATGTGCAAGTCACAGAGCCCTGCCTCCTCCAGTGGCAGAACACCATGCAATAGGTGCCTGCTCCTTTTTGACTGCCTTCTCTTCTCGTCACCTTGTTTTTATCCAAGGAGATATTTAAAATCTGACAGCTTTTCTTGTTGTCCTCATAGTACTGGCTCACCAGGATAGAAATAACTTCCTTCTGAGCTGTGTAGCAGAGAGAAAAAACACTGGGCATTTCACATTTATCATTCTTTTTTCATAGGTGTTCAGTGGTTAACATACAATTGTCGAGCTTTGGAAAGTTACTTTTATTGTGATTTAATTTATAAGCCTTGTCCCAGCGGAAATTTTATTTCCTGCATCTAACACCTGCATGAACAGAGTTTTGTCTTTGACTCCAAATCACTTGTTTCAGTACGTTTGTCTATTGGCTTTTGTATTTTTTATCAGCAGGCA
>NW_010391061.1:54790-56939 GCF_000710305.1 Buceros rhinoceros silvestris | reverse complement strand
GCAGACAAGGTAGTTCAACACAGCATTCAAGTGAACTACCAGCATCAGGTCACAGCCAGCCAGCCACTGTGACACACAGCAGCTGAGGGTGCTGTACCATCTTACCTTCTGATGGCAGAGCCTTTTGTTCTGCTTCTCTTTAGAAGGATCCAACCCCATTCTTTTCAGACAGCACCTCGTGTAATTTCCCCTTTGGCTCCTCTACCTTTCAAATTAACAAGTCCCCGCTTCCTATTGTTTTCCCTCAGATCTTCCTAAGTCTGCCCTGCTGGACTTGAAATATCTTTCAATAATCACCTCAAATGAGTTCAGTCTTGGTTTATGATGAATTTTAGCTCTAAGACTTTATAAAGGAATAAAATATTACAGAAATGGAGCTGACTCATACTGGAACATGAGCCAGTACATTTACAGTGAAATGTTTTAACTTCTTCACAGAATTCTACATTTCTCTACGGTTACTTCCATCATTACTGCTATTTCTATTGTTGCATACGACAGGAATTCCTTTCTGCAATGAGCAGTCTCATTTCTTTCATCATTAGCAGCACAACAACTGAAGAATGTTATTAGCATTAGTAATTGTCTCACAGGATACGTTCCAGGAGATATACTGTGCAATGCCATAGAGGAGTCATTTCCATCCTACATACACAGCTGAAGTCTCCTACTCTCAAACATTAGCACACTTCATTCTACAACGACACGTACTTTGGTGTGAAGTGTTTTAAACGATTTTGCAGACCATTTTGATGCTCCCATCCTCATTCTGAAGCCTGCAGAAACATCATTAAATGCAGTTTTTACAGGCATTGAAGACAGGAGGTTGATGTGGGTTTTCATTTTCTCTCATCTTGGTCTTTGTAGAACGTAATAGCATAGATGTTCATCACATGATTTCCATGTTTTATTTATATTATTTTTTCAGTCATGTTTTGCAGATGAGAGCTTGCCTCTCAAAAGGGAGTGAGAGCAACTGACCACAGGCAGAAACAAGAAAACAAGAGAGCAATGAACCGTTTCACAAAATCGAGCCAAGTTTGGCTTCAAAATGCTGTCATTAAGATGGATGGTCAAATTTCCTCTGAGCGGGTCTACGTGAATATTTTCCCAGGTCGTTTTCCAGAACTTTCTTTCTTGCTCATTGGTAACAAAAATTTACAATGAAAACATAGTGAAAAATAAGGATAATAATACTTTGACAAAATTAACCTACATGGATCAATACTGGAGCTGATCTTTTGGACAAACTTTCTAGAAGCACAAGAGTATTAATCTTTTTTTATCCTATGTCTGCCTTGCATGAACCATTAGAACTGCCCTGACAGCATTTGTACAAATTAGTCCACAGACATTCAGCTTGTCTTTCTGTGCTCTTCAGCATCTTCAGCATCCAGAGAAGGCCACAGTTTATTTTATCTTAATCTTTAATTCTGGAAGTCTTCAAACAACCTTCAGTCAAAACTGTAGCAATATAAAACCCTTGCACCCAAAGAATTTTGCCTAGGACTATCTAAAATATTTTTAGTTCCTCTGGATAATCATTATTTTTGGTCTGGCATAAACTTCGGATTAGACCACGTTATGGGTTAGTCTTGGAGCTTCAGTACTTATTTAAAATGGGATTGTCTTAAAAGAGAAGTTAATAGTTCTCTCCCCTTCCCCCCATGTCTATAAATAGAGAAGAAGAGTTTCAGTTACTAAAGAAAATAATAAGCCTTTGATGTTTTTTTCAGGAAAAGCAAGGCAAACCATTAAAAAAAATCCCTCAGTGACCATAAGCTCATTCAGTAACAGAATACAACACATTGATTCCTTTAAGGTCATGCACGTTATGTCATTCTACTTGTCACTGTTCCTTTTAACAACGCTATACTACTTCCCAGGAGATGCAAGGCACGTATGGAAGTGGGTGTTTGTTCTAAAAATACACCCACGATGAGATGTCTGAGTGTGTGTGCGTGTGCACTATACACCTCTACTCAGCAGCTTTACTGAGGGGAATGTAGACCCTCAAAATGAAGGCTTGGAAAATGTCAATAATTAAGTAATTTATAGGCACCCCAATTCATTAAAGGATTTAAACAATGTACACGTTACTGAAAAAACATAAGCACTCGCCAGCTTTGCTGCCTGAGGTTCTTCATTT
>NW_010391061.1:32522-54677 GCF_000710305.1 Buceros rhinoceros silvestris | reverse complement strand
CTTTCCAACGTTGCCAGTGGTGATCAAAATTTCTCAGAACTGTCAGAGAGATGGTGTGTGTTTTGTAAGAGAGTGCTTACATTACGAAATCTGTTTCAGCATCCCTTTATTAGAGCTGCAGAGGACTCCTGCAAACCGTGAACAGCAGAAGTTTGATATAATGGCTGAGATTACTTTTAAATCACACACTAGTAGTCAACAGTCCCGCTCCAGGGTGTTGGATTAGCTGAACTCCATGATCCAGTGAATATTTGAATTAATGGCTACGTGCAACCTTAAACACTTACATTTTCTTTTAGAGTCAAGCTTAGTTATATTTTTCTCTGCAGAGAATTTTTGAGGAAAAACGACCTGGAGAGCTCTTTCTCTAAAGACACAGTCTTCTTATTCTTCTCAGTTTTGCCCTTTATTCTCTTTAAAATTAGACTTCAATGAGGTGGAGCAAAATTGGTCCACTGAGCCTACAAGAGATTTTGCTACTTGTAGACCCTGGAAGCAGGGCTCTGGAGCAAAGGCAAGTGGTTGAAAGATACCAAAGCAGTCCTCTATCCAGGTCTGCTTCTCAAAATGCGAACGCATTAATAGAGTGTGCTTTTCCCAAGCCAGCCTTACTCTTCTCTTTCCATTCCGCTCTCCCCATTCCTTTATTGCTACCTTCTCGGCAACAAAGCGTTTGTCACCTTCGGAGAGAAGTAACTTAGGATGGCAGTTCTTTCCCCTTTTAAGATTGTTGTTAACTTTAGAGAAAAGCAAAAATAAGTCAATGAAATAGAGTGTCTTTGAACAATGGTCGTGGACCACTATATAGCTGTAAAATGTGATTACAATGTCTGCGGTTTAAGGTTTAGTAATTTCTGAGGAAAACTTTAGCACTGCTTTGTCTAGGGTAAGGATATGTAATTCCTTTTTTTTAATCCACCACGCTTTATGCCTCCAAGTTGCATAATTCTCTGACCTCATCTCTTCAGTCTAAAAATAGCATAATTCAAAACATGAACAAAAGCCGAATAGAAATTAGATTTCAAGCACGGGAATGGTAGTTTCCATTCTTCTGGAAGTATGAGGGAAAAGAAATAACTGTATCTGTGATCACAGTTTTATCCGCTCTTACAAAATGCGTGCTTTTGCTTTCTGCTATACAATGTACTCTTTGTTCACAAGTTTTTGAAGTTTTGATCACACCATCAGGGTACTTCTATCCAGACATCTCTGGGGAATTTCAAAACTTGTATCTTTTACACTCAGTCTAGGATAACCTTTATCTTCCACATATTAAATACGAACATTTTGCTAAATTTTAGAGAATAAGTAGTATATAGCCAACATAGGAGGTTTTAAATTAAGATTTTTTTTTCCTGTAATGGCACTTTTCTCCCCTTTTCAATGTCACGTTTTGAGAGAACTGAAGAAATCATAGAGCGTTATAGCCCTGTCACTAGTGTAGCAGTGGTTTTGATGACAACATCCATCATGAAGGTTATACCACAACTTAGACTGCAGACAGGCTCTCCAGACAGAATCAACTGCTTTCTCTCAATTTCAGAAAGGTACTTAGCATCTTGCAAACTAGAATTTGAAATTTTATTGATCTTAAAACATTCCTTCATTGTATTACTAACATTTTCATTACCAATCCAGAAGTTCTAAGTGTCTGAGACTGGTGTAACTGCCCAGACATAAACTATTGCTTGAACAAAAAAGATTTTGCTTCCAAGCATTCCAGAAAACTAATTTCCTGCATGTCACCTGCAATTAATGACAGCTGAATGAATAAGGAAAAAACTTTTGTGTGAAGACGCCCAGGATGAATAACTATATTTTGATTCTTTCATTTCTCATCTAAACAACCACAAGTACTGAAGGCAAGCACAGCAAGTTGCTTCAAGCTATTGACAGGTTGTCAGATGCACCAGCAGTGATAAAAAAGTTTAAAAAAACATCTTCCATTTTCAATTCCCAGTAGTAGATTCCATTAAGAAATTATGACAGCAGCAAATACATAAAGAGAGATTGACTATCCGTCTTTTCATGTTACCTTACTTCTTGCTCACATGTAAGTATTCCCAACATCCCAGGGATGCAACTTTCCACAACTAAATACGAACTAGACAAACTGATTTGATTTCTGAGATTTAGAAGGAAATTAGTACTAAATTATTATTTTGTCTCAATGAAGAATAATTTTTCAGATAAAATTAAATAATTATAATTTATTCTCTGGAGAAGACTCCCAGATGGTCCAAGTCTGAGAACAGGTGAATTTTGCCAGTGGAAATGGAAGCTTACACCTCAGTGATTTGAAAACTGGTTCTTCAGTTGTCTTATTTATGAGCAAGAATTTCACCTCTGACCTGGAAACTCTGCATCTATCCAAGCAGCAATGACTAAACCATGGAAGAGTAAGAGAGGTCCAAGGAAGAACACTTGCAACCTTGTGAGATGGTCATCTACCACAGAATCACAGAATGCTTCGGGCTGGAAGGGACTATCCAAGAAAAAGAAAGGTCATCGAATCCAACCGCCCTGCAGAGATTAGGTACATCTTCAACTAGATCAGGCTGCTCAGAGCCCCGTCCAACCTGACCTGGAATGGTTCCAGGGATGGAGCATCTACCACCTCTCTGGGAAACCTGGGCCAGTGTTTCACCACCTTCAGTGTCAAAAATTTCTTCCTTATATCTAGTCTGAATCTCTCACCTCTTAGCTTAAAACCATCACCCCTTGTTCTATCACAACAGGCCTTGAGAAGCCCAGAGACCAGCTCTACTTGAAGGCAGTTATGTCTGGCCTCACAGTTGCAGGCCACAATGGTCGTTCACAAAAAAAATGAGCTACCCCAGGAATGACCAATAGGTCATCATTATCGTTCAGGAAAACTCGGAGGAGAATTATGAGTCAGACACACATTTTATGGCTACAGAGGACAACCCCTAAAAATCATTCATGTTATACACAAACGATCCCATTCAGACACAGAGGACAGATATTTCCTGCATTGCAGCAAAACAAGCAGAGTGCAAGAGTCTCAGAACCAACCACTTCCCTTCCCTCCTGTGTTGTTTCACAATACCGCCCTTCCCCCCACGAGTTTCTTTATTCAAAACTTCCAAACCATGCAAAATAACTGTCTGACAGAAGCCCTGCCCTCCGTGCACAGAATAGCCAACCAGAAACTTCAAAGTGCAGGATTGTTGGTAGTTCCTCCTGCCATTCCTTTGTTAATTTCTTGAATTTAGTGACGAGAACTTGCTCTTACAGCTTACTGGAGAACACTCATCCTGTCCCCTGGACACTGAAAAGGTGCGACAGCAGGGTATCTATACCAGCTCTGCTGTAACTTGACATCGCTGTTTAGTGCCCTAATTCCTGGATTGAAAGAATTATGTCTCTGATTAGTTTTCAACCTCAAAATTCAGACAAGTGTTTATCTGATCACTTACAGAAAAAAAAAATAAACTGAATGTCCTGAGGTAGTAAAAACACCTCAGTTAATCCATCGTTAATATCAAGGTTTGGTGTATTTTTATTTTTTCCTTCTCCAGATACAGTAGCCTAGAGGTTTCTCCCTCATTTATCTCTCTGCATTGGATCTGGCAATGAAGCACAAATTCTGAACTGGTGGCATCACAGCCATTTCCATAGCAACACACCAATTTCCCAAACATCGTCATGGCTTGGCTCTACTGTCAATGAAAGCTGACAGGAAAGCAAAGCTGAGGGAATGTTTGTCAAGCGTTCAAGCACAGCACTAGTTTCAAGTACACTCTTAAAATAGACCAAATCCTATACCTTCAGCTAGAATACTGGCATAAATACCTTTTAAAAACAAACAAGTGTTTGAGTTTGTTTGTTCTTGTGTTGCTTTTTAAAAATCAATCTTAACATAGAAGTTCTTTAGTTGGTTCCAGTAAACCTCAAACAGTGACTACTTCAAAGTAGATGCTTGATTTTATTGTTCAGTCCCATCCCTTATGCCATTTGTATCACAAAATAGATTATCTAAATAAGGGATGACCTCTTCAGATGCTGTACTGCAGTTCTACTCAATGTAGCTCTTGGAGGATACAGGAATACAACATACTAGATACAACATACAACATATACACTAGATTTTAAACATGAAGTTGATTTAATATTTCTCTGCCTGCTGCTGACATTCATTATTTACTAAATAGCACTAATAGGAAATTGATATTCACAACAGCATAGTTTTCATTATTAGTTTACAAACAAAAAAGCTCTGGAAGAAACCTACCACATTAATTACAAGATCATAATTGCTGAAGACACTGGTAAAATGAAAACGAACAAAAAACTACTTAATACCACCTTTTTTAGCAAGAGATCTGAAGTCTGAAAAAATTTTAAAATTGCATGGTTTTCCAAGAATGCCCCATAGATTATTTATCAGAAGAAATGTTAAAGCTAATAACAATAAAAAAAAAAAAAAAAATCATTCGGCTACAAATTGTTATGCTTCCAACACAGTCAAGCCAATTAATCACTGTGCTCCTATCAGAGCATTTCAAATGTAATATATGTTGACAAGTTGCCTACAAAATAGCAGCCTTGCAACAGAAAGTAAGAAGCAGAAGGAGAAAAAATTAATAATACACTGAACATATGCTCTGTCCTACATACTCTCCTCTGACTTTTAAAGAATTGCTCTGAATGAAACCTCCGTACTTTCCTTCTCCCCAACTCACATTTTACAACTCCATCCCACCCGCATACCTACCCATGAGCCAGCATGGGGTTTTCTTCTCAAATCCTGTAAACTTTTCAGGGATTCACAATAAAAAAAAAGTCAAGTCTTGATAGACTTCTACAAGAATCAAATGCTTCCTGTGGCAGCCAGTCAGGTCATCTTAAAGAGTCAGCCAGCCCACATACTAACGTCACTGAATGAAAGCCCTGCATTAAAAGATGGGTCTATAATCAAATTAAGATATTTTTGTCGCTCAGGAAAAGGGTAAAGAACGACATGGATCATCTTCCAGTATTCTGCATAATACAGATGTCTGTTTTGATGCTTTGATTCACAGTACCTGGTACCTTAAAACAGAAATGATGAGCTGCATGGAGAAAAAGAGACCTGGTATGATGGCTGAAAAATATTTTGTCATGCAAGAAGGTTATGATTTGCAACCCGTGGTTTTTCTGATAGGGAGAGAACCTCAACAAAAAACATAAGTGAAGTTAAACTTTATTCTCAACACATCGGGAAACTGTGTGGAAAAGATCTGAGCTATGGTATGAACCTACTCCATTTACTGCACCCTTCCTACTTCCTTACCTGCTAAACCCTACTTCCTCCTACCCCACCCTCTCACCCTCCTATTTCCTCCAATTTCACCTCGGCACTGTGATCTCATTCTTCCTGTTACTTCGGTTCTCATTGCACCCACTCCCATATTTCAGGCATGCATTTGAAGTCCCAAATGTACCAGCTCACCTCCACTCATTCCACTGCATTTCCCACCTGTCCCATCTAGGAAAGCAATCAGCAGCTCTCTCCACCTCCTTGAGTGAAATTCCTAGAGGTCAGAACCTTCTTCTCGTCAGACTGCCAAATTCACTGAAGCACCCTTTATTCATATGTGCAGTGCAGAGAAATATTGAAAAAGTGCAAGTGTTCACCTAAGAGATAACAGAACAAAGTAATACTGTCAATGAACTAATGTTTCCAACTATTTGGCTGTAAACCACAACCTCTACGCTTACCCTATCCTATTCTGTCTCACAACACAGTACCACCGACGCTTTTTACTTGCTTGCTTTTAGAAAAGTACCTGTCACAGGAGGGGACCCAGCCAGGATTGTTGATGTGGGGTAACTTAGGGAATTAGAGGAGGATAACAGCTCATCCTGCTCTCAGTTACGTCTCAGTACAGAAGATTGATTCAGATAACCTCACTGACGTGAGACTTCTCTCTTCTTGCCTCTCAATGATTTCAGTAATTTCTACACCAGCCTAAAGTCTCAGGGTTTGGAAAGTGCACCCAGCTTCCTTAACACACTTCGAGAATAACACTGTAAAATTGGCTCAGCCACACCACCTTCACAGAAAGTCTACATAGCATCTGGGAAAAAGAGGGATGAAATTCTCCTGCAGTACTGCTAGAGTCCACAGCCACGGCAGCTTCCCCCATCACCACAAAGCACCCGTGCAAACCAGTGGGTACCCTAGGCTGAAGACCTCACCATCGTGCTCCGTATCTATTACTTTGTGACTGTCCGCTGTTCTCATGAGACTGTAAACCAGCTCTTTGCAAAGCAGGTGTGTCTCCTGGCCTTTCCTTTGCCTTCACTCTAAGGAGTGGAACTGCATTCCCCCTACCACCTATTTTACCTCCCCTATCCATTGAATACGTAGGACAAGGCACGCTTGCTTTACTGTTTCAGGGATTTGTTGTTGCTATAGCACTAGATTTAATTTTCTATTTTAGACAGGCAACACTAGGAACTATAAATATAAAAAACATCAGTAAAATCTTCACACATTTAGCTTTGGTTTCGCTTCAAAACTATATGGAAACTCAAATACCGTAATTAAGAGCAGATGTAATTGTAAATATTTATTCATCAGCTTCTTTTTTATTTTAGCCTAAGACACAGGCCCCTGATCTGACCGCTGTGGTGACCCAACAGCCGAAGAAGGAAGTCAGTGTTATGTTGTGAGAGCAAGATAATAACTTTATGCAAAATGACTCTCACTGTTCATTTTTCTAAAGAGCAAAATCATTAAAAGTACAGCATAACGCTCTGTAATTATAATCTAAGTCATTTCCCCTGTTAAAAATACATTCTAATTGCTTTAAGTGAAAACACAGCATTATAACTTCCCTTGAAAGGGGAACTAATAAATAGATTAGTAAAATCCTGCAGTCAGTACATTAAATCATGTTTAGTCATTCAGCTGAGACTGGAACATGTAAAGTACATCTTCTTATGGAAAGCCACAATTAGGGAGAATGGCTGGCTCACAGGATTAGCCAAGGGATTTTGAGTTTTCCACATCTAGCCTGGTGGTGCCAATCCTGCCCAGCTTGGCGTTGACTGAAGCTTATTACCATCTGCTGCCTCTTCAGTGTCCTACTTAAAACGAATTGGTTGCCTTTGCCCAATTCCAAGCTCACCGCTGTGTCGGTATGACAACAACTGACAGTAATTAGCACACCTTTAAGCAGTGTCGGCAAAGATGCCCAAGATTTCAGAAGTGTATCAGAGATGTTTATGCACTTTGGTACGAGCAGTCTACCAAAGCTGCCCTTTGGGAAGAGACACGATGGTGGAACAGGTATTATCTCCACTCTGCTTCTGCCAAACCATGGGATATAGATGCTTAGATTCTTGCATGAAACCTAAAATGCTTAATTTCACTAGGTTGAAAAATCACAAAGAAGTAAAATGGCAATACCATTTTCTACCTCGGAAAGCTTATGCTTTGTCACTTAAAGGAGGATTTTAGTAGTTAAAATATAGGTACTGTAATTAGCTTGGCTGCACTCAGGGTCTCAGAGAACTGTTATGGTGTGTACAATGAATTATTACACTTTCTATGACCCCTAGAGCGGCTGTACAGGCAACCACTATATGCAGGAAGTGAGTAACAAAGAGAGTTATGGACTTAATTATCGAGATCCCTTATTATTAACCTTCAGGTGAACAGGTCTGCTTCCTTGGGTCATCTCAGTAATCTCAAAAAACAGCTTTGTTTTGTGAAATAAGCAATAACTCATGCAAACAGCAAACTAACAAAGTGACGGAATAATTACCCTGCAAAAGCACGGTGCTGACACTGAACCAGAATTATAGTAACATTAAGCACGGAATTAAAAGGATAATGAGTATTTGCCATGTAGTTCACTCTCTAGCAATGACTCCCTGGTTAAGCTGGTTATTAGTAACCACAGTCAGCATGGTAGGTGCTGAAAAAGCCTTTCAGGAAATCTGGCCCGGTGAAAAACCCTGGATTTCAATGCTTGCTTTAGTTTCTGGATAGATGAAAACTTGAGCTTTTTAAAGATACACATGAAAGGTTTTGAAGTAAATAACTGGAAATCTCTCACTTGCCAAACATACAGATTTAGGATTAAATCTGCCTCTGCCTCACTTAGGCTGTATTTTAGGCTGCTACTGCGTTCTCCACAGGCCAGAGCCCTACGCTGCCCATTATACGACTTCCCAAGGTAACATGTACCTACAGGTCAAACTGAAGTTTGTATCACGAGGGATGAATTTTGGTAAGGAAGCCCAGGAGAGGAAAAAGTATAAATTAAATATTTATTTTTTATGTCTAACAAATGCAAAGTAAAATATTAGTTTTAAATTTGTAAGTTCAAATTGGAAATTAGAAGCATCAATTTAAATTTTAAAATTACAGCTATTCTTCGATTTTTATTAAAAAAATCATTCCTATGGGAATTGCATGTATTTTAGAAAGAGTATTAGGAGAAACTTCCCAACTGGCCTCTAATTGTTCTATCTTGTAACAACAAGGAAAAGATAACAGAAAGAAAAACAAAAGAAAAATGACTATGTAAATTGTAGTGGCTTTTATTAGGTATCTAATTAGACAAAATGAAAAGTAGAGATGGCAACCTGCTTACTATAGAGGTTTGATTTATTCTGATCAGGAGCAGCTTCTGCATCTGTTACATGTCGCCTTTCCAGCAGACAGGTTATCTCACCAACCCCACGCTCTATTCAGGGTCTCTTCTCCTGCTCTAACTGAGCACAGGGCTTCCTCCGCTGATTTTTCTGCTTCCCTTTGACACATGATCAAGGTCAGTAATATATTAAAGATCAAGTTAATAATGCTGAACAGTTTCAATGGCTGAAAAAGCTAATATATTCTGTATTTTCTACTTTACTTCAGGCAGTGGAACTTGGGTAGCTATGGAGCAGGTTTCTGTACACATCATCACTCAGTCCATCTAGCTGCCTCATCCCTCTCATGTCCGCACATTTGTACACAGAAGCACCTGACAGACATTAGCAGGCTCCATTTAGCTTCAAGGAGATTGAGATAGAAGCAGCTATAGCTGTATAAATATCTGCTGATTCAAACTTTCACCTAAAATGCAAGAAAATATCATGACTGATATAACTCATGCTCCAACTTGCTGTAATTGTAGGGCACAATCCAACCCTATGCAGAAAGCTGATACACGGTTCATTCTGTTAGACAAGACTCTTCCATTTCACTTTGACCAGCTCTTTGGGATACAAGTCCTCACACAGACTTTCATCGCTGCTCTTCATAGGAGAGTATTCACATCTTTCTTTCAAAATAAGCAAAACAGAACTAAAGGTATCGTAGACAGGCATTCATACTGCTAGTAAATTTGTTTGCAACTCAAAGGGAAAGGTTCTGTTTGCTGAATGTTACATTATAAATTGAAATACGTCCATGGATGCTTAACTACTTATTTTCTTAAAGTTCAACCATTCTCTTAAGATGAAAACGCACTGTTAAGATAGAGCACTTTAACGGTTAAGAAAAAAAAAATATTAGTTGGCAAATATTCAAGTATTACTATTAAAGTGGTATTTAGAAACAAAGATTGAAAAGAAAAAACTTCAGCTTATGATATGACAGCACTATGCAATGGACTTGACTAACAACTTTGAATAGACTTCATTCTTAAAATGCAGATGACAATACACCTTGTGAGAAATGAAAACCCCAGTATTTTTAATGGAGAATTTTAATTTGCATCCGATTCTAACATATTTTTACCTGAATTTTGACAAAACACAGGATTCTAGAAAAACCTCAAAGAAGTCACAACAGATGCACCAGGGATGCAGGTTTTTTTTAACGACCGTTATGAAGAAAAGAAAGAGGAAGTGAGAGTGAGAAATCACGAACTTCCATAGTCAAAGCTAATTTGTTTTTTATAAACAAACTTAGTGATATACACTAATATTTTGACAGCTCTAAATATCAACTGGGCATACCCATCCTGAGTCGTAACGCAAACGAGTGTGAGTCAGCCTAAGTTGGTTGCAATAGGTGTCTCGGCTTTCTCTTAAAGCAATTCAGTTTGGCTTGTGCAAAACAGGTTTCAAATAGAAAAATTACATTTCACCCTGTTAAGAGGCCACTGGCTCGCTGTTTGCTTTGTGATTAAATGGCAGAGGCACCACTATAATGAGGCAGTCTATCAAAGTCTTCTACCTGCTTGTTTACACTCCATGAAACTGTATGAATGAAGGTTTTTAAAGCTTTCATTAAGTCCCTGGCTGCTGTGCATGCACAAACACAAAGCCAATTATTTTAAAGGTACATGGGTTTTTACGCTTTTTATCTTTCTTGAGAGCATTACTGCTGCTGCTTATGCTTCAGTGAACAGCACAAATAGGGACAGAATTCTTGCCTTTCGAGCGGTCTGTTACAATTATTCTATTTATACATAAAAAGTGTTCTCATATGGAGGCACCAAAACCTTAATTTGAATTTTCAACTGCAATAGTAAAGTCGAGGGGGAGGAACCGGAAAGGTTTAATGTAATTACATAGATATTTTAAATAAAAGTAATTAGCTAGCTGAATATGTACATTCCTGTATACTATTTCTAGTCTCTCAATCATTTCAGTTTGGGGAAAAATCTTACCTTTTTTCATTTGAAGAAAAGAGTGCACAACTGATCAATATATAAACACCTATTCTGCTACACCACCACCTCCCTGCTGTCCTGTTCTATTATAATTTCCTTTATCTGTAGAATGGTTTTCTCTCTTTTTTCTTTTCCAGACCCCGATCATGTAAACACTTCCACAAAGACAAATTAATTTTTTGATGACTCGACTTCAGAAAACTATTGCAACATTTGCTGAACTGATTCCTGAGCTGACAAGGTAGAAACGTCCTGAAATCGAAGAGTAGCAAGCCACGTGACTCACATCTCCATTGAGGTTATCCATCCTGAATCTCAGGTCCTCCACCATGTACAAGGTACTCCTATATTCAGTGGAGACAGCTACAATTTTTTTAAAATTATTTTTACACAATTTCAGCATTTAAGTGTTTAGTATAAAGTCTCACTTAAGAACTCACAACCTAAGGGTGCCTTTTTTTTTGACAGTCACAAAGACTTTTGAAGATATAAACCAGAATAATATAGGTTCTGCATCATGTGTTTTGGGGGATTTATCTTAAAGAACTCCTTACACAAATTATTTACCTATAACTACACTTTGCTCTGGACAAAGCAAGCACTTCGTTCCTAAATGCAGATGTTCCAAAAGCTGAGAGGCTAACTTCAAACACTCTGAGTTTTGGAAGAAGAGCTTAATGAAAGTAAGTTAACACTTCATCAGAAACTACATACATATATCAACACTGAAATTTGTAAAATAATTTTTAGCAATACTGTTATAGTTGAGAGAAATAATGTCCCTCCCAATCACTGACATGTTAGTGAAAATTAATTCACTATGTACTCATTTAGAGAAAATAAGAATATCTATCTATCTGAGCCATAGATTTATTGTTTCTATCTTTACCTGAGACACGGAATTTGCATTTCTCATGCAACAGATGAAGATCTTTCAGTTAGGAAGGAACAAAATTTATCCTGAACCCATATTTAATTCATTGATCTTAGAGAATAAAAGTAGCAACCAATTTTCCTGAAAAATAATAGAGAGATTTATCTGAAAGGTAAAGTCTTCTACAATTTTTCTTTTTCAGTTTAAACCGAGGTAAGAAGTTTGAACGTTGATAGAAGCATACAGCTCATGTCCTTAACGTCCCTCTGGCAGAAAACATGTCACCAGCCAATGAAGTGTCAGAAGAAAAGAGCTGCATGACTAAAGAACATACACTGGTGTTGGGAAAAAAGAACATATAACCTAAAATACAAAGGCAATTTATCTAAGTATAATTGTCTGTATCAAACTAAATTTTGAACACATATTTGGATTTCCAAGAGACTTTTGTCACTGGCTATGATGGAAACAAGGAGACCCTGATATAACAAGGAGTATCATGGAGTGGATAAATAGTTGAGTAAAAGATGGCAAAGAAGGGTGGGAGCTCCAGTCCTCCTGATGGAGGAGGGTCAGCAGCAATGTTCTGCAGAAGCCCTCATGGGGTCCAGCGCTGCTCACCATACCCCCCAGGGGCATCGTAAGAGGGCAAGCAGTGAGGCAGCTGGTGACGATACACCGGTGCTGGAGATAAATAACCGGGATGAGGGCAGGCTGTGAGGACGCACACCAGGCAATTCTGAGCATCCAGGCACTGCAATGGCAATAACACTGGCAATGCTGCAATGGCAACAGTATGCCAAAATCCAGCACGGAAACACATCAGTTAACACAAGGCAGGGAACCAGGCTCATCTATTTTAAGAAACAAGGGGCTTTAAGTCTCAGTGCCAGTATAGAGAGTTCCCTGAAAACATCAGCTCGCTGCTCAGTAGCTGTCAGAAAGGCCAGTCAAGTACTAGGAATGCTTAGGAAAGCAAAAGAAAAAAATGGAGAGCATTTTTATGCCACTAAGTCCCTGATTCACCCACATCTCAGCTCATCCCACCTTTCATTTCTGCCCAGGAGGGAGAACAGAAGGGGTCAGAGAGGGACACATGAGCTATCCCAAAGAAAGGAAACAGCTGCTGTTAGAGGCACAACCTCTTTGAGATCTCTTTGGCCTGGAGAAGGGATGGCATGGCTAGGAGAGGAGGTGGCCAAAGCACAGATCTCTGAGACCAAAAGAGATGTGAGAGATTTATAACTAAGAGTAAAACATAGGAAATATCCTTCCCTTATCCTTAATTGTGGAGATGATGGCACACCTACGATACAGGATATCCATGTTTGGATCTTCAAACGTTTTCTTCAGGATATTATAACAGAAAAGCTACCTACCAACATTTTTTAAAAGAGAAAATGCTGATTTTTTTTTTAAAGGATTTTAAGTGTTTTCCCCAACTAGACGTTATTAAGCTGTGTTTCCGAATAACCATTCAATAGAGAAGGAATATCCTTACGCTACAATTTCTCATGCTGAACCCTCATGACTGCTCCTCAAGCAGCATACTTCAGTGTCTCAGATACCAAGGCCCCCCAAGGGAAAGCCAATGAACCTAACTCTAAAATCTGGCTTTTCAGAGATTTTTCTTTCTTTGTTAAAGTACAGTGTCATTAAAAGCGTGATCGTGACTGTAAGTTCCTACGATGTTCTTGCATGCCAACTTCTGCGTGAAGGATAGTGTAGATTTCTTTTAGTTCAGGTTTGTGGTTTGTTTGCTCTGGTTTTATTAACAGATGGCAAACAACTCATATGGGAAAACTTTGTGCAAGACTTTCTATAAAATAACGTTTGAAGAAAGCTGGCACAATATTACTGCAATTGTGAAATGGAAAAAGTCAATTAGCTTAGAGATTCACAAGCTTAACACTGGCAGAAATTCACCATGCTAAATCAGCAGCATCAGCAAATCTGTAATTTGTGAATCGACTGAGAAAGTTTTCATTACTGATAGCTAAAGTTAAGTACAAGCATGAGTGACCAGTCATGAATTTCCACTAACAACACCTACCTGAAAACTATCGGTAATAATATATAGAATAAAATGGATGTGAGCTGACAGCCCATTATGAAAAGAGTACTTCATTACCGTTACTGTATTTAATGGAGAAAATTTATATTCATCCATTAGGTAAATACACAAAATAGTTTAACCTGAAACAGAATCCTACAGACAGTTTAAACCTCTTTACAGCTGACAAGACTGATAGCCTTTCTGGTAATTTTAATAGCAACAGACCCTATCGTGCTACTATATTCCTTCTCCAGCATAGATAAAGAATAAAGAAGTGCTCTAGGAACTCACTTTTAAATATATAAATTAACATCTATTTCATTATATGCATTACGATTTTTTATTTCTTGAATAAACTTACACAATTTACACTAGTGCAAGATTTGCAGTGTTCTGATTTATGACTGTATGTTTAAACCTTCAGGTTTTATCTGTAAAAATAGAATTAGTAACTTCTTATTTTCTCATTTTTCCTTCAGAAAAAGAATATTATTGTTATCTTTACATAATTTTTAATCAATGTGGGTTTATGCGTTGAGTGTTAACTTACAAAGTAAAAATCAATTGCAAACGTATTTGCCCCAGGAATTAAAATCCACCTGCCAGGCTGTTGCTTTTTGAGTTCCTAGCTGCCAGTGCCGAAAACAAGTGTACTTAGGGAGAACACCATTCTTCAAGAGAAATGCTACCCCTGCTAGACTATTTAAGTCTTTATGTTAGCTGTACAATGCTCGCAAATGAATAGCTCTTCAGCCAGTCCTCCCCAGTGAAATAAACATCATTCCTCTCAATTTCCAGATGTTCCTTATTATTTTTCTTTAAATAATCTGAAATCAGTACTCTAATAAAACATTAACACATTTTAAATCCCACAACATGCAGATCACGTGTGTTATCAGAAACAATCTCTGGGTATGGGTGCAGGACTTATCTTTGGAATTGGGAGTTAGAACAACCTGGTCCTGTGTGTAAACATCTACTAGACTGCAGATGATGTACGGTTGCTCAACAATTTCTTACAGGTAAGAAAAAATAAATTCCTTGCTTTGACAATATGTATTGCTGATTTTAGGATTTTAACTAAAGGAGTTACAATGGGAAGAGTTACATTTCCTAAGGAAAGTAGATATGTCACAAAAAATTAAATGTAGGAGAGGGCCATCAAAAAGAGTTTGGATGGAAAATTCAAGCACAGTCCCTTACAGGCTATCTACAATTGACTTAATTATACTTATTTTAGAAACTATTCCTTGTTTCTCTCTATTGCTACTCTTAGAAATTTTCCCACAAAAGGGAAGTCTGGATCCTGTTCTAAACCTGTAGGCTATGTCTACATCAGCAAGTGAAGAGACACCACAGGGCCAGCTCTGTAGATGGTACTGGGGACCCAGTGTCCACATAATACCCATTTCCCTTGGGATTTGTGTCTTGCTCCATTGATGAAGTGCCCTTATAGATTGGAGTGCATTAGGCACACCTCCAGAACATCTTCAGGAATATTTTCACTCAAAAAAAGTCTAGTCAGAATCCTCCAAGATGACTTTGTAATGGAAATCAAAGCCTAAGTAGGGACAAAAAAGCGCCTTCTATTAAAAATTAAATGCTAAGGCAGATGCACACTTAGAGATCTGTTTGTGATTAAAACAGATCAATGAAGATGATCAAAAACAGATCAGAAAACAAGAAGAGAAAACAGTAAAACTAAAACTGTACAATAAAAAAAAATTTTAAAAAAGGATCACCTTACTATTTTTTATAGATATTTGTCTAACTCACTTTCAAAGTGCAGAAATACATACATTTTATATTGCAACTTGTGTAGATTGTTTAAGCAACATTTGTCCTAACACTTAGAAGTTGTGACTAGAAATGTGACTATCTTAAGTTCTGAGGAAAATTATGAAAAACATTTCCACAGCTTCTTAAAACACAAATTGCCAACAATTGAGTCTTAGAAAATAACTGCACTGAAAATAAAACCCACCATAAATCAAACTTACAAGTTTTTTAATGTGTTTTTAATTATCTGGGAAGCAAAATTTCAAACTGTTGAGAAAGTTCTTTTTTATATGCAACGTACACATTATGAGAGAATGCTCATGCGAGGAAGCTGACATTTTCCTATTTGTATTTTCTGGGTTGAGAATGTTACCACTGAGTTCATAAGCAAGATAGTGACCATCTAAAGCAAAAAAAACCCAACTCAATTTCAAAGAAAATTCTTAAAAGATTTTCATCTAACAACAAAGTGAACAAAAACGACAAAACTTTTTCGTGGAATAAAAGAAGAAAAATTCCACAACTGTTCAAAACTATGAGACGTTATATATACTTTCCCAAAACTAATGAGGGCAAAACGTTACCTATGGATGAGTTAACGGAAAGTAACCAGAAAGATCAATAAACATGTATTGATATAACTCAATTCACTGCAATCAAGCCTGTTTTTAGCAAACAAGCCTAGACAATGCACATGTAACACGTTACTCTCTACATCCCAGGTTTTGTCTGTGTTAGCCAAATTTTGCGAGTTTTGGCTGTTTCTGAGCTACAAAGTACAGCAATAACGGGGAAGACTATTTGGCTTGGCTTGCATAATTAATCTTATCAATTTTCACAGGATAGAAGGGAGGAAGATTAAAAGCCAAAAATGTGTCAGAGCTTTTTCTGTCATTCTGTGAAACAATTCAGAAACTAAGCCGGTATTTATAGAATCACAGAATGGTTTGGGTTGGAAGAGACCTTCAAGATCCTCTAGTTCAACCCCTCTGCCATGAGCAGGGACACCTTCCACTAGACCAGGTTGCTGAATGCTTTATCCAGCCTGGTCTTGAACACTTCCAGGGATGGGACATCCACAGGTTCTCTAGGCAACCCATTACAGTGCTTCACCATCCTCAGAGTAAAGAATTTCTTCCTAATATCTCATCTAAACCTACCTCTCTTTTTAAGGTCATTACCCCTTCTCCAATTAGTGAGGATAAAGAGTCCTTCCCTCTCCATCTTTCCTGTAGGTCCCCTTTAAGTACTAGAAGGCTGAAATAAGGTCTCCTTGGAGCCTCCTCTTCTCCAGGCTGACAACCTCAGCTCTCTCAGCCTGTCCTCACAGGGGCGGTGCTCCAACCCTCTGATCATTTTTGTGGCCCTCCTCTGGATCTGCTTCAGCAGGTCCATGTCTTCCTTACAGCCGAGAGCCCCAGAGACAAACACAAATATTTCAAGTGGGGTCTCACACGAGAGGGAGAATCACCTCACTTGACTTGCTGCCACACTTCTTTTCATGCAGCCCAGAATGTGACATTGTGCACATTGCTGGCTCATATTCAGTTTTTCGTCCACCAACACCCCCAAGTCCTTCTCGCAGGGCTGCTCTCTGATCCACCCATCTCCCAGTCTGTATTTGTGTTCGGGATTGCCCTGACCCATGTGCAGAGCCTTCCTGAACTTCAGGAGCTTCTCACAGGCCCACCTACCAAGCCTGTCCAGGTCCCTCTGGATGGCATCCCATCCCTCCAGTGTGTTGACTGCACCACACTGCTTGGTGTCTTTAGCAAGCTTGCTGAGCATGCACTTGATCCCGCTGTCCATGTGACTGACAGATGTTGTAATTTTTTTATTTGCATGCTTATTTAGTACTAGGTTAATCTATTACAGGTTATATAAAGCTATATTTCAAAGTTCTGTGTCCCCATCATGCCTATGCCTGTGGAGCTCTACCTTGCTCCATCTCAGTCTCCATCTTCTTCAAAACTCCCGTTTGCTGTACCTTAGCTTAACGATATTGAAGTAACTGATTGGATGATATAAAAAACAGGATAAAACCAGAAAGCAGGCTTCTCTCTTAGCTCTTGATGTGTACCGGTCAGGATATTTACACGTATTCAATCTGCATTTCCTTTGAGCAGGAATTTGTATTTCTTTTAAGTGCACATTAATGGTAATAGAAGTAAAATTAGAAACACAGCTGTGGGATTTAGGTCTCCAGCACAAAGCAAAAACAGATGGAAAAGGATAGTGAATGTATTTAGGTTTTAAGGGACTTTAACTCCTTCTGTGAGCAAAGAGTTATCACAACTTATCTGAAAAGAAAGTATTGGAGCAATGATTTTTAATTACTTTTCAATACGTCAGAGGAAATGGGAAAAGATGGTGTTATTTTAAGGACATGTACATTTTTAACATGACAGCTCTGAAGTGATAGGTATTAAGAAAAAAGATATAGTACAGACAACAGCCAGGTGGTCAAAAGTAAAGCAAATGAAATAGGTAATTTGATAAAAAAGATAAATTGAATACATTCTGGTATAGGTATACGTGACATAGGAGGTGATACTACTGTGCTTTAAAAAACAAGATAATTAAGCTTAATGAATTAAAAAAATCCATGCAGTAACATTCACTTCAAAGAGATGAACCACAAATTTAGTTATATGAATTTCTGATTTAAGTGAGCAAACTGAGTGAAATCGAGCAGCTAAAATGTTAAAGTCATTCAAAGCAGGATATACATTATCTAAAGCATTAAGGTAGAAGATCAATTTGAGTACCTGTGACCCATCTGAAGAGGACCAAAAGCAAGCTGCCTTTTTAACAATTAGAGACCGGCAGTCATAATTTTTAAAATGCATTTTTTAAAAAATGAAAGCTGTGTCCAGCTGAAGAAAACAGACGAGCATAAATTTTAGCAAGTTAAATGCAAAACTGTAAGTCAAGCAAAGAATATTTTGAGGCAGAAAAACCTTAAAAAAAAGAATATCCAATGCCAGGGAGCTCGCAGGGCCAAAAGATTATCAGTGTGTAAAAGAAATTTTCAAAGAACATAAGGCTGTGTCGCGGTTTGAAACCTCGACCCTTAACAGGCTGCAAGAGAAAAAAATAAAATAAGCAATAAAATTAATTATTTACATCAATCTACCAAGGAACTTGATCGACATCCTTAAGACGCGGCCAGGCCGGCCCGTGGCGCAGATGTGAGTGTGTGGGAGACTGGGAAAAGCTCCCCTTGGAAGAGAAGAGTTCCCTGCAGCCACCCCAGAGGGAAAAAAGGACGATGTTTTATTTGCATGAAAGGTTTGCTTCAGGAGAACCCATATCGAGAGCTTTTTCGTCAGGTGAACGGACTACAGACTGGACCTTCCCTTCCCCCCGCCCCCGGCATGGTGAGCCATTGTGGGGCGGAGTTTGTAAGCGGCAGGGACTGGTCCGACCGGGAGAACTGTACACTGCGTAACTGTACACTTTTATCTATTCTCCCTTTATCTCTTTCAATCCCTTTTCCAGTCCGGTTTAACTTCGAAAATGATTTTACTTCGAGGGCGTCTGCACTGTTAAACTTTTCTGCTTCTATCTCTCATACATGTAGTCTGTGCGTTATCATTTCCTTTGCCCGACTAAAGCCTTAATGAGCTCGTTAACGTGCTGATAAGCTGTTAACAAGCATCAAAAGTTTCTGCGTGTGCTTTGGCTGGCTTTCACAGCCAACACACACCATTTTGTCACATTCCTTTCGGTGGGAAACAGCCCGCCCTTTTTAAACTGCGACAATGGATTATGAGTCTAGAATCTAATTCTGCTCTCACATGAAATTTTGAGCAGGAAATCTGAATAAAAAGAAACTGTAGATGTTTCTTCTATTAATCTCATGTGCTCTAAGGTCTCCACTGAACGACACAAACATTTTTGCATGGGCCACTATCGGCTCGTAGGAATGAAAAAGGTCATAGTCGGCCTTCACTAGGGCTGTGCTGGAAACCAGAGATAATAATATGGGTTCATGAATCCAGGAATACGGCCAGAAAGGATGAATTCTGAATGAGAACTCAGTCTCACAACATGGATGGGAAACTCCAGTTTAATTTCAAGTACTGAGTGTGACTCACTCCCTGACCCTCTCAGAAGCCTTCACGAGGTGAAAGGCAACAAGACAGAGCAGCATTTCTAAAAAGCATGACCTCCTTGTCATCTGAAGTTCATTCCTTTCCTCATAGAATTTATGAAGAAAGAATGATGATTTGATTGCTTTAACTTGTCAATAACGCTCCTTTTATGTAGACTGAGTATAAACATCTGTGGATTAAAATGGTGTCTCTGAGGAAAATATTCTAAAACTTTGACGCATCTACATTAGATCTTACATAGGCAAACTATCTCAAAATCGAAAAAGTATTTTTTATTTGAGAATCCTGTCAGATTCAATAATATTGTTACTACTGACAGACTATAATATCTAATGAAAGATCTTACTCTACTCTCACACCAGATGCCAAAAATATGCAATACTTAATCTCACAAGGATCGATGCTCCAACCTTTTTATAGAAATTAATTTTACTTTCAAGCCGTTATGTTCACTTCCTCTTCCTTCACAGCCATTATATGACCAGTGGCCACCCTGGAATTAACAAAAGTCTTAACACAACTAAAGTCGTAAGACTTGAGTCTTAAAAATTTTACATATTCAAAAGCCCTGACCAACATTAAGACTAAGAAAAAAAAGCTTTGACATTCAAGCATCCAAAATGCAAGAATTGTGATGAAATTTTGTTTTCTCTGGCATTAATGGCAAATGATGACATTCATCGAGGATTTTGTACATTCTTCTATCTTAAAATTAACATTAACCAAGCACAAGAGAAAATGGATCCAGTTCCCTGCAGAGAGCATAAATAATTCTGTTCCTAGTATTATTCTAAGGCTGTGCTTTCATGTTAAGATGCCCTTGGCACCAAAACTAGTTTTAGGTGTTCCTGGCCCCAAACATGTATTTGTGCCCCCTACCTCAGTGCACTGCTAGTACCAGGATATAAGTGCAGTTGTTTGTGGAACCAGCTTTAAATCCTTATAATAATAAATTATTTTGGCTGACGGGAGGATGTGGAGGGCTCCTGTACTTATCTTATTATTTACATATTTCTAAAGCAGGATGAGCTCCCTCATCCATGTCTCAGGTGGCACAACTAAGCGGCTCTGTTTCTTCCTGGAACGGAAAACATAGCGGAGAAAATCAGGGAGACTTTCTGGCTAAAGTCAGGAAGCCACTGACCAATTTCTAGCATCAATCCACAGCCGGAGAATTGTGCACAGCCATCTAATTATGAACCTTATCAGTTCCCTCCTAATCATCTCCCCTCGCCAAGAGTCTGGCCCAGCCCTAACACTTGACAGGTTCACACAGCAGCGTAGGCTATTTTACAGTGGCAGAGATAACAGAAAACAGAGTCTGTTTTCCTGCACAAAGCTGTATGGTGACAACCATCTGAAACAAGCAGCACTTACTATTGCTTTAAGGAACTATAAATTTTCCGAAGAAAAGTGTGAAAATAGTTGACAGAATATTTGCATAATACTAAGCCTGAAAATAAAGAGCTCAAAAGCAAGACCCTACAAAGAAAAGGTTCTCACAGAAATCTCCAGAAAATGCAGAAAGTACATGATTCAGCTGTACAAACAGGAACTTTGTAAAGTTCACAGATATCTGCTCAAACCTCTGCTCTTCCACTGTGGTCAGTCTGGACTCTTGATTTTGTGACCACAGTTTCTAGGTGAGGAAAACAAGAATAGTGAAACAACACATTGATTTCAACGACCATAGCAGCCGAAAGAGGACAGCCAGAAACTGAATTTCTCTGGGTATTCCAGATCATATGTAATACTTACCCATTCTTTTGCAGTAATTTTTCCATGTACTGTCTGCATGTGAAACCCTTACAGGGACATCATGTGGGATGAGGAAAAGGAAAAAAATAAATGCAGCACTTTTCATTTCTCCTCCTCCAAGGCCTTTAAAGTGAACTATTAAGAACACAGTGGCTATAATATCTCAGGCAGAACTCCTCAAGAACCATACTGTTTCTGACACAAAGAAGTGGTGCCACAGGGTTGGTGGTGAGAAGGGGTTTCTCACACTTTACACTCTCCTTGCAAAAAATAGGGAGCAAAAATAACCCCCTCTCTGTGGCACCATAAATCACAGTTTTTCTCTCGAGAGTTCTACAGTGAGAATAAAGAAGTCTCCTTTCACATCTAGGTTAGTAAACTTACCGTTAATTCTGCGTTTTTAAGATGGCCAAATGTGGGGAAAACGTTCTTGAACTAAGTCAATTAATGCAGCCCAAAGACAGATCTCTAATTCTTCTTGACATCCGGAGTGTTTTCCAAGAATTAAGACTCCAAGTAATTACCTAGCCAGTCACTGATCTAAGCAGCAGACCAAAACAGTAAGTAATGTTAGATCCTTTGTTTTCTCCTCAAGTTGCTTTCAACTACAGTTGTGTCCTGGTTTGAGCTAAACTTCCTGGTTTGAGTTGAAACTTCCTTGTTTTGAGTTCTGGTCCAATATAATTATTCCCTGCAATATGATATTTCTGCATTTAATTGGTTAAGAGAGTCAGGTGCCGTGTTACGTGTTAAGGTTATAAAACCCAGCAGCTGGGAGGAAGATCGCTCTCTCGGTCTTCCGGCCTTCACGGAGAGAGGGGAGCTCCCACGAATCTGCTCTGCCGCTGACTCCAGGCCTGCTAGGCCCGACCAGCCGAGGCCTGAGGCCTGCACCCCCGGATCGCCTGGGAGCCGCAGACCGCGAGGTGTTCCTGCCGTGGGTCG
>NW_010391061.1:0-31461 GCF_000710305.1 Buceros rhinoceros silvestris | reverse complement strand
TACTAAATCCCTTTTCTGTCTCTATTAGGGACAGAGGGATTTCGTTAAGGTAAATCGAGGAGTGGGTACCTCGGCTCCTCGACCCTTAACAAGTTGCAAATACCATAAGCTTTCTTTTGTCATGTGCTGGTCATAAGAAATACTTGTGAATAAAATCTGATTTGGAGACTTCAAAACCGGTGCAAAATGGAAAGCAGAACATTCGAAGTCGGTCTGGCCACGCTCACTAAATGGCAGTTTGCCAAATCTCCCCATGTGGGTCCCTGAAACAAATCTACAAAGAAGTATCCCATGACCGCGAAGCACAGAGAGATGCAATCGGACTATTCTGTCTTGCTATTTTTGAGTGGGGATGGGTCGTATCCACCAACATTATATTTATGATCAGTTGAAAGCCAGTCAGATGTTTTGGAAGATTCTTCCAAAGCCTCTTCCCACCAGTTAGATTACAAGCAAAACGCACCTATTCACAAACCAGCTTTCCCACAGGACAGTAACAAGGTGGGACGACAAGATACACAGTCAAAAACACTCCCTGACAGTTTCCTGTTCTGACTAAGTTCCTGCTAGGACTCAGAGCGACATGAGTAAGGCTATTACATACCACTCCTGTGAGGAGCTAACACTGGCGTATCTGTACAGGTCCCAGCTACACTGCTTTGTTCCGCTGTGCTGACAGTCCCACCTTCCCATGAAGACACCAGAACAGAGCAGCAAGGCCGTTCAGAAGAAAGGATTCATTTCTACATCTGAGCAGAGCAGAGCTGTTACTAAGGAATCTCTTGCAGTAGGATGTGGATTCTTAGTTCAAACCAGGTACAGCTGTCATCTTCAATCAGCGGACAGCAGAACCACTCCTGCACGCCAGCTGAAGTGTATATGGAAAAAAAACAAATTGCCAACATAGGAACAGACCGGCACTCACCTGTGAACTCTGGGACAGAGAAATTCAGAGCAGGAGATGCTACACATACTGAAAGGGGGAAACTTATAGCACTGCCTTACGACTTGAAATGCATCTGTTTGAAGCTGCATGTTCAAAATCCTAAAAAAGATGAGCTTGCAGCTTTCCGAATGGCACTGAAGTTTACCAACAGATACTGAAGTTTACCAACAGATAACTAGTTGCTTCTTTTTAAATTCTGGATAAGTGACTATGTCTACTTATATCAGATATTTTCCTTGAATGAAAAAAAAAGGGGGGGAGAGATATTCAGAACTATACTGTGACCCACTGCTGCTCCAGCCATGGGGACCTCTGAAGAAAGCTATTCATTGGGCACTGTGAAGAACTAGTGACTTCTTCATGAAGTGAGGGACACTTTAACGGGTGTTAGACCTGCTGAGCCATAATCTCCCCACTCATTTCCAAGTCGCTATAACATCATTTTTCACTCCACCCCTCCGTAAGTGAATGTGCATTAAGTGCTGTGCATTTTTTACTTCCTAAGCATTGCATGACTAAGAATCTGATTTCAGTAGAATTTTCTTGTCAGATATGGAGTTCCCTACTTAACCTGTTACTATATATTGGCAACATTCTGGCAGTGTTAAAATGTCCTTAATGATATTCAGGACCCTTTCCAAATTGGGCTGTTTTTTATGTCATTCAGCAAATTTATTTTTCAGCTTATCTGCTGTGGTGAGACAGTACTGTTCAGTAACAGAACATGATTCCTTTTTCATTTAGGTCTACCCAGAGGTAAATAATTTGTGGTTCTTGTCTTCAAAGAAAAGGGAGAGAAATACTCTGGGTTTTCATACATGATGTTTTCTTTTCTTTTACAGTCAAATTCAGAATAAAGAAAACAAAGCTTGTTACAGGCAAGGCTGCTCTGCAGTCAGCGGTAAAACTGGCAGAACCATTTTAAGAATAGGTCAGTCGTGCATCTCAAAAGGTGAGAGGAAAGAAGGTAAGTTAGTAACCACAACAGCTGCTTCCTCTACAGAACTGATTTTTCGCCCAAACAACTAAACCACTGCACGTTTGAAAAGCAAATTAAACACTGTATGACAGGTCTTTGGGGATTTTGTTGGGAAGACAAAACCACACATTTTAATGTACCAGACCAATGAGTTTCCCTTGCATTTTACTTTTATGGCCTTTATTTTGTCTCTGAATGTTATAAGATAACAAAAACTGATTAGCTGGGCATCCATTAACTCCTTTAGAAGTGATAGGATTTATAATAGCAGCAAAGCTGCCAGTTTTCTCTTCTGTCTCCTGGGTAATTAGAGAATTACTGTCTTCCAGATGTGCTGGCAGTATGCACTATATCCAGTCTATCTGTCTTAGATTCTTTTCCTTAATTCAGTAATTTTTATGCTAAAAAGGAAGCATTATCATGTTTAGAAGCAATAAAAATACAGTCCGAATTTGGACTGTTTACTGAAAAGTAATTTATTTCCAGTTTTCTGTGATAGAGAACAGTGAGGATTTTGTTGTCTTTATACTATGCATCAAATCTATGCAAATAAAACACTCTTGAAGCCAGAACGTAGCCTAGACCAAAAGTGTTATTTGGACCATTTCCAAGTTGGATACAGCAACTCAATATTCATCTAATCACCCAGTGTCACCCTATTTAATGCCACTGGTTGCAGTGTCTCCTGAGGTACCAATTACATCACCAAAATGCAAAGAGAGGATGATAGGATCCACTTACTGATAAATCCCTCGCTCTCTTCACGTTTAATGCTTTTCCAGCCCATGGGTATCACCATACAAGGTATGGACATTTTTGCTGAGCATACACATTCCTAAGGGGCAAACAACTAAAGGATCGATTAAATGAAGCCTCACCACCCTCTTCAGAAAAAAGTTCTCTGTTTGAAGACCTCTGCTGTCTCCCTGCACAGGGGCAATTTCACAGTATCACAAACTATTCTAATTCTAGGTAGCTATTTAGTTGTCACACATATCTACCTCAATAAGGTTAAATTAAATCTAGTAAAGGTGCACAGTTCCTCCACACATACTTTCCAAATGACCTAAAGGTTTTCTGTGTTGTCCTACTCCAGACTGCTAGTTTCACCTCTATGTTACAGTAATTTCTTTTTTTTAAACAAATGTTTAATTTTTATATTATAAAATACATGGAAAAAATTACTTCTTGACAAAATTTGTGGTTTACTTTCAAAATCCCTAAAATACCGAGCTGACATCAAAATTTACTGCTGCCAAGTTTTCCAATCTTCAGAGTGGTTTAGCTAGCCAGGTCTGTGAATAGGTTCTCATTCAGGTTCATGGCAGAATGTACAATTATGCTATTTATATTGGACTTTTCACACTAGTTTAGTAAGACCACCTTATAAACCTTTATTAACCGTCAGCAAATTGTATTTGCTTTTTTCAGCTCTTTCAAAGTAAGGTTGCACACCAGATTTTTTTGTATGCATGTCCTTGTTATGGATCTTCAGATTCCTTTAAACTACCTCTCCAGTTTACCAAAATTATATCAAATTCTAATCACATATTTCAAGACTATTTGCAGTAGCTCACACAGCATTGCACATCTAATGTGCACGTTTTCTACTTCTTCATTTAGATCACCAATGAAATTGCTCGGGAGTGTGTATTCACAACAATCTCAAACAAATGTCATTTGATACATCCTTTTTTAAAAACACTGATCTAGTATTCCCTGAACACTGTTTTAATAGTGTATCAATAGTGAATATTCACTATATTCAGATGATCTTGCATTTGTTTGCACCTCAGATACCGTGTCCAATTTTGGGCCGCTCACTACAAGAAGGACACTGAGGTGCTGGAGTGGCTTCAGAGAAGGACAACCAAGCTGGTGAAGTATCTAGAGCAAAACCCAGTGAGGAGAGTCCGAAGGAACTGGTGGTGTTGAGCCTGGAGGAAAAGAGGCTGAAGAGAGACTTTATCACTCTCTACAACTCCCTGAAAGGAGACTGTAGTCAGGTGGGGGTCTGTCTCTTCTCTCAGGTGACAATCATAGAATCATTTAGCTTAGAAAAGCAATATTTAAAACATACGTAAATGTGGTGCTTCGGGACACAGTTTAGTGGCGGACTTGGCAGTGTTAGAAGAATGGTTGGATAGACACCACCAGCTGGCAGAGTCCAGTACTCAAGGTAACATTTTGGAGCTAGCTGGTATGTCCAGCCAGTCAGACGTGATGATCTCAAAGGTCTTTTCCAACCTAAACAATTCTGTGACTCTTTAAGTTTTCCTCACTTGTAAGATGGCAGCAAAACCACTAGGGAAGTCTAGACAAGATAGCAGCTACTCCTTGTACAACAGCAGTGCCTACCAGCATAAGAACTATATGACTCTATCACTATAACAAAGCAATTTTGATAAAGAACTAGAGATAATGTGACAACTAATAGATATTATTAGTGAGCAGTTATGACAGCATTGACTGTCTATCTATCAGAAACGTCTTAATGGTCCTATCATATTTGTAGATTGAGTGGCCCTAGATTAACCCTAGGGTAATAAGGAAGTATACGTAACGGCACTGCGCTAATAAATGTCGTGTTATCAGGAAGGCACATCTCACAGGCTTTGGAAGAAAAAACCATGAACTATATCAGAGGTTACACAAGAGGTTACGCTACTAAAAGTAGTAACACAAGATAGGAGAAGCCTCAGAAGCATAAAGATAATGCTTAACACTATGAATGCAAATTATAAAAGATTAGTTACTGAGAAGTGCAATAGAAGGTTATTTAACGTATCACTCAAGCATGTGTAGAACCATGTAGCAACCCTCTGTAGCTGCTCGTGATTGAGAGCCTAGACAGAAATGTCTTTAGATTGGGGATGACTGCAAAAAACCCAGCTAGCTGGGAAGGCACCTTACTTCAGAATTAGTTACAGAGAACTGATCACTCTAATATCCTCTCTTTATATATATTATATATACAGGTGTAGCTACTAACATTATATCTAGCTGTATATACCTGCTTGTTGGGGTCTGGCACCCCAACCTTGGCTGTAACTTGGATGCAATATATTTTATATATTTTTATACATTTTTTATACAAATCTGCTCTAAAGTAAGAAAATAATTCATAAATATTTATAGTGGTGAAGGGAGAGAATGTTACCTCTCAAAATATGCTAATGATTTGCAGTATCATGCAACTACAGCAGCATTTCTCTGGAAAAGTATAACTTATTTATATAATACAATGAATTAGCTGAGGATTTCTTCTATGTCAGCAGTTCTCTTGTTGCATTTTTGGCAATTCCAATTTCATTTTGAAAAACATTTTATTTTACTCATACTTTATTAATCCTGACAGAGAAGCTAGTAAGAAGAGCACAAAAAATTAACCTAAAACCTGACAGCAAGACTACCTTTGCTTTGAAAAGATAAAAGCAGAGCCAGTAAGACAGTTTGTCTCATAACCCCAGCCCTTCATAATCAAAGTACACTGTATTACAATGAAAAAGAAAAAAAAATATGTTCAGACGACAACTCTGTATTACACATATTTTTCAACTACTATTCAGAGAAAGTTCTGGGCAATGAAGTATCATTCAAATATGATTCAAATTTCAAAGATTATTATAACAAGAGATGTTACAAAAATAGAATTGTGGTCATGTAGAAGAGCTGGGGCTCTCAAACACTCCAAATAAAATGGAGTTATCATATTTAATATACAATAATGGAAGGGGTATTCACACAGCAATGAAAGGATAGACAGCTCGGATTATGACAAAGGACCCTCACCTTTACAGACTGCATAGTGGAAGGAGTAAGTTTTACCATTCTTCTTGCCCAAATACCAGTTAAATTGATAGAGTATAATGGTATATCTAATTTTAGCGTGACTAGAATTCATGTATATTGTTGCAACCATTTAAACCTTAGAAAATAATGTGTAGAAAATCTTGCCAATCTTCTAAAATTATTCAAATCATATTATACCTTTTTTTGCTGTGATTTTCCCGAAGCTTGTCATGTATTTCTAAATTGTTCCAGAATTTCTTTCTTATCTCATAAAATTCCGTATCCACAGAACTGTCACTAACTAAGATAACATTATCTGACAGATTGATGTATGCCAAATAACAAGACTATTGTAATATTAGGTTACTGCTTCTTTTAACACCTGTTTTTGCAGCAATAGTAAACTCAGTAAAGGCAGCTAAAGAGAATGTTTGTGCTGTTATAATTCTTCCATCCTTAAAAAGAAACAAATAGGGAAATGGAGGGAGCAGACCATCCACCAAATAAATACCATGCTACCTTTTCATATACAAAATCTCAGAGAAACATCACCTTAAAAACAAAGATGACAACTTATTCCTCCTCAAATCCACACTTGCTTTCTAAAATCCAGTAGCAAAGTGAATTTCACATGTAATTCTATCAGGAGTAAATGGCATTTTACTATGGTCATCAATGAAATTCCTTTTAAGATAGCAGAACACCATCTCACGGATCCAAATTTTTAACAAAACTGATGGACAAAGCGGGCATCTCGATGACATCATTCAATTGAACACCATTTTTTCCCCCAGTTTGCTTTAAGAGCCTATATTTCTTTCAGGCATGCAATTAAAAAAATAAATTAAAAAAAAAAGAGAAAGAAAGAAAAAGAAAAATTAGGAAATTACATAGAATTAACAATTCATGTGCAATGTTACACTTTCATCTTTGTGCACACGTATGATAAGGTTTGACATTGCTTTGTGTCCCGCTTCTTGTCCCACTACCACTCTTGTCTACCTAACCCTCTCCTAAAGCCTTCAAAGCAACACCAGGGCTTGCTGTCCACCAGTGCTAATCTCTCCTTTGGGAAAGAATCCCAGTCTACTCCTTTTTTCAACCAAACTTCTTTTTGTCATCCTCCTCCTTCTACTCTGCTCATATTCTTTATTCTGTCTGAACAGTCAGTCCAGCATCTCATTCCAAGGTCTCCTTCAAATTTCAGGTTCCCTCCCTATGCACATCTGTGCACTACTGTCAGAAATGCTGTATCCTTCCAGAAGCAAATCCATACTTAAAAATACGAAGCTGAAAGAGCTTCTTAAATTATTATCCTCAGAGACATCTCCCTAAACTCAGTAATCTACAACCATTTCTTTGTTCTAATGTAGCTAAACAAGCTTTTTCTTCAACATCGCTTTTCAAATGGCCAAACTGAAACTGTTGAAAAAAGATTTCAATACAAGGGCTAAACTCTAGACTGAACAATTTACCATAAATATTACAAAAATATGATAAGCTATAAATACTTCAAAATCAATTCTTACAATGAAAGATGTCAGGAAATACAAGGAGTGCTAATAAGCTAGGCTAAAACTGACCCAAAAGCGTGTCTGCATCAGGCGGTGTACTGATACCTCTCTACAGGTGCTAACCGCTCTAATTTATTGATTCCCACACTTCCATTTATGCCCTTTGCAGTGTTCTCTTTCTAGCTAATTGGACCTAATTGAAGTGGCGTACATTTCCTTTTCAAAGTATTCCAGCCATCACTGAGTGACAGGAAAGCTTTGCTTGAGAAAAAAACTGAGCTGGCACTTCAGGACTTGCCCCCCGTTTTTTGTTTTGCGGAAGAGGCTGGGTAAATGGTGTTGTTTCAGTCAGTCAGAGCCAACATAACGGCAGCTTTCCAGTTCATAATTCCATAATCATTGCTTAGGGTTTCAAAAGGTTTATTTCCCTTTAAAGAAAATTCTCACTGCAGGCCCAGCTCACTTAAGAATAAAATGGAATTAATATTTATAGCTGCCCTTTAACAACAGAGATTTAATTCTGATCACACGCAATCTCTTCTGAATTTCTTGATAAGTCTTTGCTTAAACTAAACAATTTATGTTTATATCCCAAGGCATAAGGCAAGCATTCAAGAAATTATAATAAATTGAAACAAGTATAAATACATAAACTACATATTGGGCTATATCACTTTCCTCTGGCAGTGGAGAAAACAGCTTTCTGATATATTTTTAACAGATGGACCCCAAAATGCTGGATTGTTTTGCTTTTTTTGGCCAATGTTTCTCATGGCCCCATGCTCAAGACAGGCTCAACTGCTTGCTGAAAACATATATTCATGCAGCAGATGGTAGGTGGTCAGGTGTCAGTCTATACGCCCGATGAAATGGAGCAAATCTAGCTTAAGCCTAGAGCAAAATCTTTGGAAAAATAATGAAACACGAAAGTTTATGAATTCAAACATTATCTACTACAGATCAGTATTTCTTACTTTTCTAAATGAAATGACATCTTGACATCCTGCCTGCCTGCATGGAACACACTTAACACATCCTTCCTTTCCACCAACACAAACCTCAAATTTTATTCTGAATCCACAGCAGTTTAACCAAAATGATGAAATAATGGAGCATCCAAAGCTCCTAATCTCTTAAACTGTAATCGTAATTAGAGACTAATTATCTGCCACAGATTTTTAAATCACTTTGAGTATATACTTAAATTATTTTAAAGAAGGAGTTTTATTTTTCTCCAGTGGAGTTCATCTCCTTGGTATTTTTTTTTCATAATTTACTTTCACAGGAGTCCAGAGGAAAAATCCACCTACACACGGTTTTCCTTTTACAAGACCTTTTACCACCACGCGTTTGAATTGCCTAACTCCTTTTCAAAACTGTATCAAAGAAACAATTAGGGCATGTGCAATTAATAAAGACATTTCTCTACTCAACAATGTACTTGTTAGATTTCCTCTTACAATACTAATCCCAATCATAATTTGATTTTGATCCAAAATTCCATTACTTTGGTTTTCTTCTGACAAAGAACGAATCTTTTTGCTTTAAAGAAATATCCACAGAAGGTGCTGAACACTCAGGCCAATGTTAAAGAAAAAAAAGTTGTTCAAACAAAGAACCAATACAGACCTGATCCCTTTAAACTGCTGGATTATTCTCTCAGGGAAAACACAGTTCAGCTTATTCCTAAAGAACAGGGTTTCTAAGGCAGAAGAGGCTTTCAGCATTTTAAAGCTACTCAAAGCTTTAAAAACAAGGCTTAGGACATTAAATCACTATTTAAAAGACATGTAGATGTGGCTTTGGGGGACACGGTTTAGTGGTGGACTTGGCAGTGCTGGGTTGGACTCGATGATCTTAGGAGGTCTCTTCCAACCTAAACAATTCTGTGATTCTATTCTATAATTCAGAAGGAATAGTGAGCATCATCCAGCAGTCTTAGTCACAACAGCTCCTTTTTTACTGGAAAGAAACGTTATTTCATTTAGAAACATGCATTCCTTTCAAGACAATGCTTTTGGAGATGTCAGTTACATCTTGCCACTTCTTGCAAAACCCCAAATAGGAAAACCAACATCAAAACAGTAAAAAGGATGTTATGCTTTGTTTTAATGATGAGTAATTTTTTCCATCCTGGAGAAGGGTTGTATTCCAGTCATTTTGCTTCTTGTACAACTTGGAGACTCAAACACAACAGAAATGCCAGTTTCTGTGGTTTAAATCTGTCTATAAGTAATTTTGACTCACACATTCTCTTTGCTGCTTACAGTGTCTGTATGATGCATCCAGCATCCATCCAATCAACCAAAGAGCATTATAATACCTTTGCTATCAGAAATTCTGGAAGTAGTAAAAATTATCCTGTGTAGTGACTGCATATTTATAATCATGGCATTTTTCCTCCGAGTCATCATAAGGACTTAGCTAGCTCATTTTAGGGGAATCAGATTACTGTATTTTCAATTTCGGTATATCAAATAGTTTGGGAATAATACATGTTGCCTTAATACCTTCTGAGATTTAGCATATTCAGAAATAATGAGTGACAGAGAAATGAATCTCCATTATTTCTCCATAATTAACTGCTTTTATTGGAATTTCATGTATTTTTCCCAGTCTACTCTCATACTTCATTTCCTAAGTACAAAATTTTTATCCTTTTGAACTTTCAGATGTTCAAGGATTGTGTTTTGCAACCATCCAAGAATATCACAGACGTTTTTACAAAGACTATGGAAAAGCTGACTAAAGAGGAGGAAGAAAAAAAAAGATCCAATGATACACTTCATGAAATGAAGTATTTCCATGACTTTTTTCTTTCACTGTTACATTCCTCTGAAGATGAATTTCAGGAAACACCAATGCCCAGAAAGACTCCGTAGTTCAACTCCTCTTAAAATCAGTCTAGAACAGAGATTAGTGGCAGAGATTTTGGACGGACACAGATTCACTAACCCTTTCTGTGACAGACAAAAGTGCATGGACAAGTTTGTATGCTCCAGTGTAATAATATGGGAAAACTTCACAGGGATGCACATATCTCCTTGCAAGTCTGTAGAAGGTGATTATTATACTTTCGTAATGTGAAATACTCTTAGTTGGACACCAAATGTCAACACGATTCCAAAGGTTCACTGCAGAAACAAGTATTTTGTGCAGCTTTCGGAACAGCGAATTTAAAAAAAAAAAAAATGTTCAGAACCCATTCTACTTCCCTTCATACATTCACAGCATCTCCATTTGTGATGGCCAAGAAATTATACAATTTAATCCTGAGATGCTATTTAAAGCATTTTATAATGGAAGATTTAACAGCCTTTATATCAGCATAGAGGTTAATATTGTCACCACCTTTTTATAAATGAAAAGTCATCTATCCTAGTCTAATTCAATATACACAATTGAAATCAATGAGTGCTATATAAAGAGCAAGGGTAGAGAATGATGCAAAATGTCAAGAGCTTCTATTTATAGGACTGAAATTGTAACGAAAAAAGGAAAAAGAAAAAGTCAGGTTTGAAAGGACTGAATTCTTCTGAAGTAAAAAAAAAAATCTTACTGGATAAACATAACCATGCAAAAGCAGAATCTCTGTTCAACGCCTTAAGACACTGTCCTTGAGACAAACTTTTCTGAACAGTTAGAATGCAAAAAGAATCTAATTCTGTTTGACCTTCCATAGAGCATAAACCATAGGAATTCCGTAAGCTGGTACTATATTTTCCTTTTAGGAAGGAGCAGAGATTTGTTTTAAACTGAAGCTGAATATTGGTAACTGAGCTTCCGTAGCAATATCTGAGGGAAAACATTCTTTTAATGCATTTCTTAACGATTACTTAAGTTCCTTTTGATTAGTAGGTATGTTTCTCCTGGGCAGCAAGATACCCTGTCCATCCACTCAAGACAACATTTATCTTTTCACTTGAGTTTAGGATACTGACTCACCTAAAATTACATCATTCTCACTGAAGTCTAGCCTAGCTTCCTCCAACACCACTTCATTACTATTGGTTAGGTGAATTAATCGATGTTACAATATGACTTTAAAAGTAGAAAAGACCAGGCTATAACTCAAATTGATTTTTGTATGACTAAGAAATCAGAAAATTTACATTATAAATAATCAATGAGAAATCGAAGTTTAAAACAATCACAAGGCACTCAAATTGTAAAACCATGATATTTTTACCTTTTCTGTTGTAGTCAGAAAAGCTGAATAGCAAATACCATCCCATTTCAATATGCTTATAACAGACAAAACTGTATCCCCAAAGGCCACTACGCTATTTTACACTATCTTTTACCGCCTCTAAAAATCTGCTGTATTTTTCTCAGATAGATAAAAAATATATTTTCAGATTTATTGTTGCGACACTACTGTATCATATTTACTGCTGAGGATACATTGCAAATTCTTTACAAGTGTTCAGGGTCAGATTCTATAAAACAAAAGCACACTAATTCACTCAAAACATTAGAACAATTTGTCAACACTAATTATTTGCCTTTGATATGCTTTGGCCAGCTGAGTCCTAGGAATCACAGATTAACTCTTTCTTTCCTGGGCCCCGTGAAGCACAGACAAGCACAGACACGGGACCTAAACCAAACTTGTTTATGTTGCACAAATCCCTCTTTCTCTTACCAGAAAACACCCCACTCTTGCACCATGACTTACCCCTATTATTTTCTTACAGAAGAAAGCAATTTCATGGCAATTTGACTTACATAAGAAATACCACGTGAGTCTTCCTTCCTGGCTTGTAAGAGAAGATTACTGTTATGAAGAAAACATCTATTGATACATTCAGGAACTAAATTATCTTTCAATTTAAAGTCTTGAAAACACCCACAGCTATGAAAAAACACGCATTCTGGACAAGCCACCTCTGGCGAACTACTGAGCAGAGTTACGCTTTTCTTTTCTACCAAGTTTCAAACCCAGCTAAAAGGCAGTTTCAGGCCTGTTTAGAAAAGTCAATGAACTTAGATGGGGGATAATGTAGACTCAGGGCAGTCTACAGAAGTGGGTGACTTATAGTGGTCCTTTGCTGTCATTGCTTGCTGGGAATCCATTAATTTTAATTGTCCTACACCGCTCTGTGACGTTCATATTCCAGCTGGTGACAGTGGCAAAACAATTTACTGAACGTATCTGAATGCTTTCTGGACAATACACCCAAAACGTGCTGCTGGGGAACACCACCTAGGCTAAAAATTATTCACCATCAGAGTCCTAAAACAACCATTCTTATCCTCATTCTATTCCACATTCAGAGGCAGATGTGAAGTGAGCCGTAATATCTGGAAAATCACACCTGCATGATGTGTGAGTAAGAGGCATCAATAAAGCATATAACTAATGGCAACCTGTAACGTGTCACCCTTTCTCTCTTCAACCCCAGCTACAGTCCTTCCTCACCCCACCCAAATCCTTCATCCCAAACCCCTGGTTGTGTACCAAGAATGCAAGGCTCAGCTGTGATATGACACAGTTGCCTACCTTTGGCTCCAGTTACAGATAGAAGTACGATTATTGACCATTAGCAGCTCAAGGTATCAAGAAGGTAAATGTCAACACAGAAAGGTATAAAACCATAAAGAAAAAAAGGAAGAGAGAGGCTGGGTCTGCAGTGTCATCACATCAGCGCTAGTGGTGGAGGACAGACATAGCAGCTGTGGAGACCCCTTCCAGGGGTCTTCTAGGCATGAAACACTCCTCACTGCTGCCTGCTTGGCCAGCAAAAACTTCTTCCTGCTTCATAGGAGTGGTGAGCATCTTAATGCTTAGCCTAAGAACTCATTGTGTCCTACCTATCTGTTGTGTATAGGGCAAGAAGTTACTGGTTTACACTTCCAAGCTATGTATAACCTGTCTGCAGAACCTCTTTGCACCTTGCTAAAGAAGCCCAAACAAATCGACCCAAAACAACCTCCACTACTGCTAAAAATTTTGGCCGGATAAGTAACACTTGGCTAACAGAAACTTGGAGTAAGGTTCATATGCTTCAGTTTGGCAAAGGAACATATATTGGGGAGATCTATCTATAACATTATCTCCTTTGTTTAAAAAATTGTGTCTTTATACTGGTTGACCCAGATCACAATGTAGGACTGCTCCTGAATTTAGGAGTTGAACTATGGTAGTTTATATTTTATGTAAAGAATGTTCTACTATCTGTATCTGGCTCAGACAGTGTATTTCATCCTAGCAGGTTACAGACTGACCACATATAATATATGCTTTCCTGCCTCCTGGCATCAGCAACACCTGGGCATGAAGCCACCAACACCCAGGAATATACAGCACTTACACAAGACAGCATGGAACACACTCAGAACTGCAGGCAACTTAAAATACACCGGATGCGTACACTGACCACTTACAAAGCACAAAGTCTTTATTCTCATCTACAAGACTGCAAATGCTTAGGTCTAGGACACCAAGGCTACATATAAAGCAGTGGGACAAAGGACCAAGGTCAAAAATTCCATTTCTTGGATATAATAGATCCATGTAGCTATAAATTACTTAAAGAAGAGGTTCATCAGAACAATACTGACCTAAGTCTGGAATGAACTTTGGGATACAAGAAAGAATGGACTTGTCAGCCATTTCTGTTTCACAAAACAACAAAAAGCTACTAAAATATATTAAAAAGTTTAACACATTTTTCGCCGGTGGCTGTCAGATCATTTAATGAATTACAGGAGGATGTACAAGACCCAAAGAAATGGTCATAAGAACCTCTACGGCATGCTTTGGTGCTCATGATGAAAAGTTCTCTTAGCTCCTTCAGGTTTATGAGCTCACTTTATGAGCTCAGTGTTTAGAGACAGACAGTGGAACGAACCCGTAACTCCAGTGGACAGTGGAGCCCTCCCGTTCTTGTACATGGTTATCAAAGTAAGTTTCAGTACAACTGAAAACTGTCACATTTTAAAGACCAGCCTAAGAAATGAAAGTTTTAAAGAATAGACAATTTTTTAGATTAAGGCAATGGTACACTGTTAGTAAGCCACAAAATTCACTTATTTAAATTCAACGTTATTTATAAAAATGAATTTAACAATCTCTAGTCAAGTCTGGTTTATGACAAAGAGCTTCAGACACGCTCTTTCTAACCTGTCATCTTTAGTTCTCCCACATGCAAACCTGCACCACATTCTTTAACATGCTCGTAATGAAGAAAATCTGTTGTGGTCAATCAGAGGGAAAAGAAAACCACAAAATATGCAACAAAAAGTCTGCATGACACAAACATGATAGATCATATTTTTGCATTTGTTGCATTTCCTGGGAGCTTACACAGGTGCATTTTTTATTTATTATCACAAGAAGTAATAAAGTTAGAGGCATGCCAATGGGGAACAGGCCATTACTGAGAGTCATTAACTTCTTAGCACAACCCACTGCTCTTTTAATAACTCAGCAACTAAATTAATTAGCTGTTAAATGTTAGAATTTTTCCCCCAAACCTAATCACAGTACATAATTTCTTTCTTACACTCTGCTTTATAAATATATTCAATTCATTTCAATATATCAAAAAATATTCATTTACTGTGTGAACACTTGATTGGAGTGTAACGTGAAAGGATGAAGTATCAGGTGCATGATAAACCTATTTTTTTCCTTAAAGATACATCTGTCACCTTGTCAGTATCTGTGAATTCTCCCAGGTAAAGTCACACCTTCTAACATGAAATTTGTATTACAAATATCCAAATGCTTCCAAGCCATAAGACTTATTTTTCTTGTTGTATGAAAAGCAATCTATTCCAATGGCTACCAGCTTCCTGGAGTTAACATGTGTGACAACACGGAAGATGATTTTCTTTGAAAGAATGTAAGTATGTATATAAATGTCCTTAAAATAAATAGGCATAAGGTACCTCACATTTACAGCAGGGTAAGAGCACACAGGTATCAATTCCGATACAGCTTGCAGACACAGGTATAGCCGAAGTTACGTAAGCATCGAGGATGAGTTGCACAAGAGAAATTTCTGCATTAGATTTCTCATTCTCCCATTGTCACTTTTCCCCACCTTACTGTCATGTTTAACATCTACTACTTCTTCCTTCTCCTGCACGCCCACACACTCATACACAAATATGCTTTTGTTGCTACCAACGATTCAGTCCTTATGTTCAGGACATTTTCAAGAACAGATAGTGGTTTTGAACACAACTGGTTACAAAACTGCACAGTTTTTAGTGTGCTACTCAAACAACTGCATTTATTATTACTTCTTAACACAGGATAAGAATGCATAAAGGGCAGTGAGGTGTTCATTTCTAATACAGCAGCGGTATAATTTGATAGAGATGCATAGATAACAGGGCAAAAATCTAATAACTGACATAAAGCTAAGTTTCATTGTGAAGATAGATTTTAGGTTCTGATTCAGAACCTATTTGTGTATGTTCTTAAACATATTTAACTACCTATATAACTCAGCAGTTGGTTTTAAGACTGCTAGATGTTCAAGTCAACACTTTTTCTCATGTTTTACATTAAAAGTTAGGAAGTTCCTGTTCTTTTGTCCACTGGTGACAACACTGATACAAGTAAAGCAGGTTTTCACTGAGCTGCATCTCATCTGGAGGACAAATGTATTAGGAAATACTAAGTTTCTCTCAGTAACACACAGATAAATGTAGACTATTATTTGAACAAACAACTTTTTTTGAAAAGTACAGAAAATCTTATGAAGTTTCAAGTGGACTCTTCTAACCTTCCCATTAAATCAGTTTAAAACATAAATTCTGAGTTGAATCTGAGCTTTGTTTAAAAACTTGTTAACTACTGTTAGCTTTTTATAGAATTAGTTTTAGAGAACAGATGGGCATTTGAATATCTTCTTAAAAATGAGTATTTATGTAAAACTTTCGGTAGAAAAAAAGGCTGCATTTAGAGAAAATATCCAACAGGAAGGTAAAAGAAAAATCCAAACGGATGACAAACTTTTCAGGCTACGTTTTCAGACTGAACAAAGTGTCTACATCTGAAGATACCATCAAGCAAGTAGGATGAGTAAAGCTCACCTTTGCAAACCTGCTGGAAGATCCACACAGACCCGCAGGATGCCTTGCCAGTGTCTCGGCATTTAATTTACCTTACTCCCCAGCCAATTTGCTAGCCATGTTGAAAACGTACAATATACGCCCTCCGTTATTAAATGTTCTCAGACATTAACATTTATTGGCAGTTCTCTTTTTTATTGTGGTTAATTTGGGAATTTAGATGCTAGCACTCATTTTTTCATGTTATGTATTCTTGAACTTTTGAGGAGGTGATTTATAACAAAAATCAATTTGTAATGACTTACAAAAATCATTACGCCAAGAACAGGATGGGCTTTTTCAAATCTGAATTATGCTTATGTATAGAATTATTATGGATTAAGTATGGTTCCAGCAGTGTGTTGGGCAAGGAGCAAGATTATTAGGACAATGCAGATTGGAGTAAAATAAAACAAAATACAGAGCTCAAATCTTTGCAATAAAATGAATTTTCTCCCCCTTTCTTGCACAATGCAATTATTTCATATTCACTATGCACTTTCTTATTTCCCTTTCTTTATCTTTCTATTTTTATCTGCTTTTGCAAGCTAAAAATGAACAGTTCTAATGCAATGAAAGCATTTTCAAGGAGATTAAACATGAAGTAGAAAAAAAAGAACATATGAAACCAGTTACTTTTGGCCTTACTCAGTGCAGGCTTAAAGCAAGACTCCGCTGACTAACACACTGCAGTGCTGAAGGTCAGCAAGTTCTAATGTCTGAGTGTACTGAGAAACAAATGAAACCATTCATTGTAAGCTGCCACGAACAAACGATAGCCAATACATCAAATGGAAATAATGGAAAACAGTGCAGAATGAGCAAAGATATCTTCACAAATAAAGTGAGGTTGCAACTTTTTATTATACCTCCAACCACCATCACTTCTATGCCCTGAACATCTCTGTTCATATCTAAGCCATCATCCATCACTATCTATTCCTGTAACGTCTCTTGATGTCAGATACGCTTCTAAAATTGGTGTATGATATTCCATACATTAGTTACGCTAACAACGTGGACTTCACCTAGCTGGGATGAAGTTAGTTTTCCTCACTGCAGTCTGCCTGGTGCTGTGGTCTGGATTTGTGGCCAAATGGGTTGATAACCCAGCAATGTTTTGGTGATTGCTGAACGGCGCTTGCACAGCATCAAGGCTTTCTCTGCTTCCCACCTTGACCCTGGCCCCAGCATGGAACTGGGAGGCAAAACCGCCAGGACAGCTGACCCAAATTAGCCAAAGGGGTATTTCATACTATGTAACATTATGTTCAGCAGCAAGAACTGGTGCAGTGGAAGAAGAGTGAGGCGTCACCACCCAGTGTGGCCAACGCTTGACGAATGGCTGAGCATCAGTGTGTTTGTGAGAGGTGGTAAGCCACTTATTTTGCATTGCTTGTTCATTTGCCTTTGCTTTCCTCTTTCCTTCATCTATTAAATTGTTTTTATCCCAACCAATGAATTTTCTCACTTTCGTTTTTCTTATTCTCTCCCCCGTCCCGCTGGGAGGAGGCAGTGAGAGAGTGAGCAGAGAGTGAGTGTGGGTACTTTGCTGCTGGATGGGGTCAACACAAGGCTACGGAAATGTAGCTGTAAATTCAAATAGTATTTATATCAGTGGTATGAAATGTCAGCACTCTTAAAAGGGAACCTTATGCTGCTCTAGAGAGCCCACGGTGACATGTCCTACCACATTACATTACCGCATCACAGACTATTTGTGGAGCAGAGCTGAAAATCACAGAGTTGCGCAATAAAAATTTCCGTGTAAACAAAAGGATTGTACTTGTCGTATCTGAGAAAGAATATTAGTAACTTGACTGCAAAACCATTTCTTCAGAACTCTGTCATCCAAAGGCCTGTCAGCCCTCCTTGCCCTCAGTGATACAATACATTCTACGAACAAGATAATACCGGCGTCTTTAAACCATCAGTGAATGACGTCAGTTGTTCAATAAGCGTCACAAAATTGGAAGTTTACAGTAACCAGACGAGTATCAGCAGGTTTGTGTGGGGGGTGTTCTTACACCCTACCATTTCATCTGGCATTGCAGTTACTCTTGCACATAAATTCAGAGAACACAGACAAAATCTTAAGGCACACAGATTACATTCCCATGTATCTGGAATGCCTGTGTTATTCGGAAACCCGATAGGCCTACGAGGTCTGCAAGGGTAGATCTGGTACACCAGGTTGCATATTACTCCACAAGAAAAATACAATGCAATAAAAGAAAATCCCAAAGAACGGGAAAAAAATGTTAATAACAATAGAAACTGGCTAAGGAAAATTCAAAAGAAAACGGAAAACGCATGGGTTTGGTAACTTTCAGAGGAGGTTGATGTGCATCTAGATCTGCAGGGCACTAATTCATTTCCTGAAGTACTGCTTTGGGGCAGGATATATATAGTGCCCTGGCTGTGCAACAAAACCAGTCAACTCCTGCTTCAATCTAATAAAAGTGCCTTGAGCATGTCTAATAAACCAAGCTTTTGCAGGGTACAGAAAGAAGGAATTTTAATCCGTGAACCCTTAGGACCACAGTCCTACTGCACAAAGGAAAGCAAGAGAAATATCACAAACAGCAGCTGTGACAAGGGGTAGTGGGAATCACACCTACACAAACTCTGCTTTGGATACCTGAGGTACTCTCGTACATGACCTCCAGACTAATGTTAATTAACAGCGACCTTGTCTGCTAACGAACGCTAGGTTATCTGACAAACGGCTGATGACCATAAACACGAGGAGCAGTGCCAGGTTTAGGACCCCCAGTATCCTGAGACATGAAAGTGGAGCACGCTGAACTGGCTACTCCAAAGGCTATCGAAGGAAAACTATGAGATCACTGCCCCTGGTGAAGACACCCAGCAAGGCAGGTAAGCACGGAAACTCTGGCTGGGCAACCATGCACGTTACATGGGTCATCAGGGTACAGGACTTGTTACGGGGGAAGAGAATCTGGGGATACAGCAGAAAGAATATTTGGTACTGTGTAAAACTTATTGTGAGATGTGAGGGAAAAACGACCAAAGACCTGGAAAAAGAGGAGCTGGGATAGACAAAGGTGGGAAAAGGGAAAAGGACAGAAGATGCTAGTCGCCTGTAATGAGGTTGTTGGTCAACACATTTGCCTGACTGAGCCCTGCACTGTACCACGGCCCATCCTATCTCCTTATCAGCCTGTCCTCTGTGTGGGTACGCTCTCAGCTCTGAGTGTGCACATTGCGGGAGACCTGAACCTTGAGCAGGACTAGCCTGCAAGCACGGCACAAGGTCTGAGTGCCAGCAACTGCAGTGGGACCGCGAATGTCAGGGGCTCGTAGGTCCAAGCGCTCCAAGTGACAGGGCCTTGAGATCAGCTACTGCACAGGCTGGGACCAGCTACAGGAGAGACTTGTAATGTGTGGGTGTGTGTGGGCACACTGCTGGAACAGGAGAAATGAAGCCCTCCACAACCGGCTTCCCTAACAACATAAAGGAAAACAGGATTGGGACAGAAGATTACCTATGCAGACAAGTAACAAGGAAATGCTAAATGCAACCAAAACAGGGTGTTTGAGTCATCTGTTGAGAAGCACACCAGGATGTGAGTTCATGGTGGTGGAGTCATTCAGATGTTATACCGTGGTGATATTCACTCAGGCTAGAGAGAAAAATTACAAGCAATGGCAGCAATCGCAGCGCCTTGCTAAAAATTAAATTTTGATAAATATGTCTCTAATTACATTTCTAGGTAATCAAATTCCTCCCCATATGAAAAATACCCTGCTATATTCCATTACGGAAGCTAGTCTGCTTACAGCCCTAGCGTCTTCAGCAATCATTAATAATTCTACTGCATCTGGCCGATGGTTCTGGTCTGGAACTTTCTCTTTCATCAACGTCTTCAGTAGAAAATGTGTATTCTACAAGTGTTATGATTTTCAAGGAAAGATTTTAGTTTTCATAATTTGTAACTTTCTTTTAGAAAACTGTTCCCAATTACATAGAAACATTCATCCTGCAAGTCAAAGCAAAGCTAACAGGTTTTTCAGCCCCTTCAGTCCAGAACTAGGCTGGTGAGGAGTTACAGATCCCACAGCTTTCAAATTCAACCAAGTGAGCAACACTTTCAGACATCTCAAAGCCTATTCAGGAATAACCTAGAAGCCCTGGGAAGCCTAGATGCCAGGTCTACAATCTGACCAAGACGTTCTGTAGACAAAATTCCTGGGAGGTGGGATTTAAGAATGTTTAAGATTTTACAGGAAAAAGAGAGAGAGTCTCAAAAGCCTACTTAAAAGGTTGAAATGAAACATTTTTTCTCTAAATAAAATTCTAGAGTTTCTACTCAGCAGAAAGTGCCAGCTGCTCCTTCTACTATAGATTTTTTTTTTCCCACTGGTTTTCTGGTTTGGACTATTGAACTGCATTTTCCATTTCAAATCTGGGGAAATGCATCTGTTTCTGGAAGAAATGATCCTTTCTGATACATCCCCAAACATAAAATCAGACTGCAGATCTGCAATTACAGATTTGCAAACCTGAAAGATTTTCCACAGCTCTTTAAAAATTACAGTTTAAAAATGTACTAAGTATGTAACCTCATACATATGCACACAAATACTATCTGTAAATTTTTTGTCCAATGTCTAGTGACCAGTCCACTTGAATGGTGTTGTTCCCCTGCTTTGGTTACCTACTGAAGCTTTCTTTCCCTCCTCCTTCTTCATCTGATGGAAGTATGTGTCCTGGTAATAAAAAGCTTAATTTCTGGGCATTTATGCCTGGTTATAGTAACAATTGCAAATGCGCAGATTGAAGGAAGATTTTTTTTTTCCCAGTAGCTAAAGCAGAAGTGTACTGGGTACCTCCATCCGTCACCAACGTGACATGTGACCTTTTTAGATATAGTTTCTTCATCTGCAAAATGAAAATTATATTAACCTGCTGTACACCAGAACATTAATTTGATTAACATTTGGGTGGAAGAAAGCTTAGGAATAGTCAGATGAAAAGCATTTCAAGATACAGTAATATTACTGCTACAAATCAAAAGACATTTGGGCTGAATACATTAAAACAGCTCTTTCTAACATCAGGATTCATGTAGAAAAGAAATACCAAACTCCTGTTGAGCATTTCAGCCCCTTCCTAAAACATCTGAAGAAAGTTGCTTGCACTTTTGGCACTCATACTTTCATAACTATATCCTGGACAATCCTGAAGATTTTAGTAGCTCTATAGTTAGATAAATTTATAAATAAGAAGCAGGCCTTACATTTATGACTTTCTAGTAATTTTGATAGCACCACATTGCAGTATCATAAACACAGACGTCATGAAGCTGCAACATCTTAGGTCTGTAAAAAAGAGCAGTTAGGAAGTGGGAACACTAATAAAAAGTAACAGAAACATGAATTAAACCTGCTAAAATAATGAAATCCCATTTAAAACATCTGTAACTGGTTTTGGCCCAACTCTTTAAGATTACTCCCACTTGGAGAAATGCCACTCCAATCTTACCAAGGCATGGTTTTCACATTGATTTAACCTACATTACATAAAAGTTAAAGGATGATTCCGAAACCTCTGACATATTTTTTCCATTATTAGAGCCTATTATTACTGACATTATTTCCCATGTGAATCAAAATCATTCACATTTATTTTACTATTTAAGCTATACTAGAAATGAAAACATGATAAAATATTGTAACAAAAATGAGGAAAACTGTCTTGGATTTTGGCATACCTTTTCCCGCTTTTCGATTAATAATCTTTCAGCCTCTTAAACGTGAAAGTCATATAAGCAAACCACAAGAAGAAAGTCAAGAAACAAACTCAGTACGCATTTCCCATTTCATGTATTTACTTCAAAGAGCGGATGTAGTAACAGCAGTAATAAACGGTGACAATCTACAGAACTGAAAATCTCACAGCTCCCATGCTGTGCTCCACTGAAGTGTACTCAACCGAGTATGGCATGGTTTGACTGTCCCTTCCTGAGATGTTTCCTTTCTCAGGTATGCAAAATGAGATGTCACTGGAAGGTTCTTCGTAAGAAATGAAGTTGGATTCATTAAATCCAATGAATTAAAATAATAGAAATAGTGACAGATTAATATAATGTTAATGCCATTATTACTTGCATCCCAAAGAAGAGCATCTTGAACCTATACACTTTGATTCTTGAACTCTTGCTTCTCTCACTGTAACTGTAATTTTCCTTTTGTTACTTCCTCCTCTTATTTCCACTTCTAAAATTCCATCATCAGTCATATTTTGAACCGTGTCATGAAGAACAATAGTGCCCTGGTCTTGTGCTTCATAAAATAAAACAACGATAAAGCACCTTGCTCTCAAAAACTGTGAGTATTTTGCCTTAGAAAGTACTTCAGATTTTTAATACACAAATACTCACAGTTTTTGAGAACAAGGATGCCAAGCACACTTGCTTGTGTATTTGTACGTACAGCTGGTTGACTAGATGTCTAATGACAGTAGTAGAAAAATTAGTAATCCAAGGTGAAGAAGGAGCATTAGTTCTTTAACAGAGTCCTGCACTACCACAAATGACCGATACCGAACGGATCTAGTGAATAGAACTACCAGTGGAAACCTGTACACTGGATTCAGTCATTTGGACTGTGTTCATGATGAATGAGAAGGTGACATTGATGTCTACAGAAAGAATTTAAGACTATCCTATTCATAGGACAAACCAATGAATAACTTGGAAGTCGATAACTGTGTATAGTGCACACAGTCTCCTGAGTTCTGTCCATTTTGTATAGCATTGTTTACAAGTTTGGAATCTTCCTATAGGAAATGTTTCTATATAATTTGAACTTAACACTAGCATGCATACTTATATTAACTCCTTTGCTTTATCAACAGTTTCAGCTCTAGAGACTTACAAGCCTTACTTATCTTCTCAGATAGATCACCAAAGACAAGCACACCCCAAAATTTAAAATTAGTATTTTCACCAGAAAATAAAGGTAGGATTTGTCTCTTATTTTACAACTCAATTTCTCAGACACTTCTCAATATTGTAATAATACCGTTTATAACCGAGTCGTGTACATTTCCCAGTGCAATACTTTCAAATTATTTCCCTCTGTATTTAATTTGAAGGACATCTACTATGTTAATTACTATCCAAATCCAAAGGGGAAGAGGGAGGGATATATAAAAATGAGTCAGCAGCTTTCTGGAGAGTTTTAATAACCAGTTTAAAATTGACAATTCAAGCAGTAGAAAAACTAATAAATAAAAAATGTTCTTGTACCACCACACAATACATTAATGTACGTGGCTATGCAATAACTAAACCAAATTTCTGGAGATGTCCTAAGACAGCCAAAAAATAGCATTCAATAGCCTTTGATCCATCTGGTGACAGTTTTACTTTTTGAGCGCAACTTAAAACTAGTGCTGTGATCCACAAATAAAATCCGGAAGCCAAAATGCAGGACTTGTTGAATTCCTTAACTAACCTTCTCTAGTAAGGATCAAATGTTAATGCTGTCAGACATTCCCTGCTCTCTTTCTTCACCCATCCCCTCTTCTCTCAAGTAAGCACTACTTAAAAATTCTGAAGGGATTATTTTGTTTGTAGGTACCTTCTTACAACAGTATGTTCAAATATACAAATGATAACCACGTATTTTTGAAAAGTATCTATTAAGGATAATGAATATAAATGACAATGAACTTCACCCAGATTTATTCTAAAACCATGAACCACAGTTTGGCACAGGGCGTTTCTTCAGCTATTATTTGACCAGTGCTGAGAATTTACATTTTATCAGTTATGTATCTGTTGACTGATCTGAGAGTAAGGCTTGTCATCACCCCTTTGCTAAAATACCATCCCCGTTCAGAAAAAAAAACCTAAAGAACCTACTGGTTTTATATTCAGAAGCAACAAATTGGTACCATTATTTACTTGCAATTGTGTACAAAACAACCAAGAGAGTGAAGTATGAATCACTATAATCATATAAAGAGGATAATACTTGCAGCAGTAATGAGACATATGATAAGGAACAATAGGAACTGTGATTTTACTTGGGAAAAAATCTAATAGAATAGTCTCTCAGAATTAAATTATAGTCTATTACACAGCACAGAGCTTTTCAAAATTGCAAAACTGCTGTCTTTATTTTATTATTTGCCCTGAACTAGCAGCTCTCATGAACTTTCCAAATTCAATTGCTCCTACCCCAGCCCAATTTTCCCATCCGATTTGTATTAATCCAATCACAGCACTGAATGGTTCCCTTGTGAGAACGCAGGCCCTTAAGAGAAAAGGCTAGATGTAGTTATGGTACTCAGCAAAGGCATCACACTTTTCTTAAAGAAATAAAGTTAACGAGCTAGAGGATATTACCTTACATGGTCAAATTTTAGTATTTCTATATTTGAGTGTTTAAAGTTGGTAGACTTACTATTAATAAACTTGTAATAGTAAAGTCAGATCAGTGTTCTTTTTCAAAACTCCTATAGATTTCTAGTAGCCCATGAGCCTAGGCAAATCATAAACAGAAACGCAAAACCAGCTAAGCCACTGAGGGAGGAACACACATGAATGTCCATGAGGATGGGAACTGCCCCAGCCAAAGGCAATTCACAGTGAGGTGATTCAGACGCACAGCGAGAGAGGCTGCAGTTGTCCAGGGTATGCTGCACCTCAACACTCCACAACAAAGAACTTCATCATGTGGCCGAGAATGATTCGATGATTCCCCATTGTTGGGTTCTCCCCCTTGTGTTCACTGATCCAGAACAACAGTAGAGGATGCGGGAGATGGCGCTAGAATTTGCACGAAGCACAACTGTCTCTTTTTGAAGCAGGCCACAGTCGAACTCAGAAAAAAGGTGTGATGTGGGAGCTAGTCTCACCAAAGGTTCCCTTTTACCCCAGGGTTTAGAGTACCGTGAATGCAAAGCAGCTGCATGTTCTGCGGGACTCACAGGGAGAGGTCCCCAGGCTTCCCAGGGATCAGATCAGACTGTGGTTCGGGTAAAGAATGATGAAAGAACCTCGAGGAATGGCTAGTAACATGTTCAGCTTAATCTTTTTTACCTTTTCATACCATGCTGCTATCTTGAGAGGCACAGAGAACATGAGAGTAGAACTAAAACACAAAAAAGCAAAAGACGCCACAGTCCTCAGAAACCTGACACTACCTTGACTGTAGCAGTAGTTTGGCTGGTATATGATGGAGATGAAGAGCTTTTCACAGCTCAGTTCCAAGAGAAAAAAGAGGGAAAAGCGATACTAAATCTTCACAGATTAAGTTTCTTCTCATCCTGACTTTGCATTTTGAATTGGAATGGCCTTTCACTCAGCCATCGACAACGACCTTCATTATGAATTCAATATAATTTAGTTCAATTTAACGGTTTAAGAAAAATTAGTCTTATTATTTGCTGCCTGGTTTGTAGGATATAAACAAATACACTCCTTCCTGGAACCAGTTAATACTTGCAACGAGAGCATCCCTCTGTTAGTACTGGACCTACTGCTTTAAATCCTCTCAGGTGCCTGTAATGTTATCCTCAGGAGTGTTCTAGTGCAGAATATGTTGTATAATCAAGGCAGCAACACTGCACTGAGTCAGATCCTAAATTCTATATACAACTACCACACAAAAACCTCAAGAGAAGTTTAGCTTTTTTAAAAGCGTATTTCAACTCCATTTAATAAATCTTCTGGAGTCTTGAAAAAAATGCAAGAACAGATCAACGGGGACAAGATAAAAGAATTCATGAAGGGATAATATGGAAAATACAGTCAGTGTATATGTGCCAAAAAAATGTGCACAATGGCTTGAAAAATAAATTCCCACAAGTTTTCTGTCTCCTAAGTGAGTAATTAATATTTCAGTATGTCATTTCTGCTGCTGTCTGCTAGTGAAGTCAATGCATTTTGGTGATTTTGGTGATTAAGCAGCAGACTCGTGCTTACGGTTGGCCATCACTACCCGCGTGGTGAAATGACAAAATTCTTTCATTATTATTTTTCTGACACTTTTTGTCTGTTTGAAATCCTGCAGACAAAAGGGCAGTTTCAGTACTGATTTAAGTAAAAATTTTAGAAGAAATATGGATTTATACCATGTCTTAATTTACCATAAAAAGTCCTTCAGTCCTTTGTGCCAAAAATCCTTTTAGTCCCCTAAAAGACTACATACAATGGTGCCTATGGACTAAATGTAAGATGAACACTGATATCACAGGGAAAAAAAGTCTCAAGAAGAGAATATTAAAAAAAAAAATTATGTAGGGAATGAACAATCTGTAATTATTACTATCACCAAAACGAAGCAGAAGAGAAGGAAACACTCATCCAAGACCCATATTCCTATCCAAGCTAGAGCAGCACAAAGCTGTAAAAAGCAGCAGCTTTGAATAATGCTTTTTCTTTTTCTGTTATGTTCATGCTCTGCCTCACAGTCTTATTAACAATATTTCACTGTTAATAAAGACCGTTATGGCAAAAACAGTAATGAAAAAGCAACTGCGTAAAAAAAAAATCTTCAGTATGTTAGTATGATCCTAAATATCTTCAGTAATCATACATAGGATTGATAAACCACCTAAGATAAAACATCGATTAATGATCAGATTCTACTTCCTTTGGAACCTTTCAACAGCAAGGACTCCCAGGCACTTTTAATTTAAATGGGATCTGAAAACACACGTGGTGTTAAATCACTAGAACTTGATACTTTCACTGCCAACAGATTTAGGCTTGGATGTGGCTGCCTAAAAGACATCAGCTTGTTAGTCCAAGTCATCACTTAACTGTGGTCCAGGCCCACTGGTATTAAATACAATTCTAACTTTAAGCCGTTTTGAAGAGATTACTTTAAAAAAGAAAAAAAAAAAAGCAACCTTCTAAAATGGAGAGGGAAGGGAGGGAAATAATTATTTTTCAGCTTCATCTTCATCTTCAGCTCATACATACAGAACGATTTTTTTAAAAATGTGGACCACGCAGTATTTGCATAAGAAGAGTCTGACTTGCACAAAGGTCATATAAATAGATAAATTAGTATCAGCTGACTTTTAAAAGCTGCACATGTTTCTGAGGTCCTCCAAACCAGAATAAAAACACTTCAGAATTCACATCTCAAAACAGAAAATGCTTATGTCTGGATTAGGCTAAAAATATTTGTAAGATACTAGTTATATTGTTCATTTTTACCACTCATTTCTCAGCTGTCATTCTAAAATAATTGGTTAAGTTCATTAGCTACATTATTAAACAATTCTAACAGGTTTTTGAAAAAAATTCAGAAGGGAAGGGTTGAAATCAGATGAAGGACAAAGTATTCTGTGGCTCAGGAAGTTTCCGTATCTGTGCAGACGTCTGGGTGCCTTCCCATGCGAGTGGCTGTATGCAACTCCTGCGTGAATGAGTATGTTTGGTATGGGAAGAGCTCTTCAAAATCAGCTTCTAAGGAGCTGGCTGGAAAGAAATAAATGATGAAGCAAATGAGAAACAGGCAATAGTGTCAGTCAGCTCTCTGGGTTCAGAGAAGAGCACATGAAGATTCTTAACGGCTTGGTTTCCTTGGCAAAAAAAAATGAGACAATTGTTCAAGCCCCCAAGAGATCCATGATTCGCAATGCTTAAAAGCTTTCTAATCTGGATTTGTTGAATTACACGCAGATTTGAGGACTTCGTAATCTTCAAGCAGGAGGATTAATCAGTTAATGCTCAGTATAAAACGTTCCATGAATACATCGAAACATAGGCATGACAGTTCATGGAGCGTTAAAATAAAAAACAAGACTGAATGAAACTGAGGAGGAAAGGCTTCCCATCATTTAAGATAATTTACTGAACAAAAACTTTTAAAAGTATCTTTGGCATAAGTGACGAGTAATAAAATGGGCATTAATTTAATCAAAATGTTCTTGACAAGTGGGTACTTTAAGAGCTCGGTTAAGTGTCCCTCACAATTACACATCCAAAGGCTCAAACAAAATGTCAGTAGCATAAAAAAAAAAAAAATGCTCTTTATGATAATACAGCATCCAAACCCAAACTACTGTATCACGTCTGGGTAAACTCTTTACAGATGCCACCACGCCCTTTGCTGCGCTGCCCAGTGACCTCAGTGGGGCAGTTATGATGACGGTAACAGCCTCCACAACAGCACCAGCAGCACACACTGAGATCGAGTATGCCGTACCCCACCTACGTGGTTTCACAGCTACCAACCACTTCAGAACTAAGCAGCTGTAGGATCTATTCTACAGATATCAGAGTAAGTCTTATATTACGAAAAATAATGTTATTGTATGATTTAAAGCAAGATATACTCCCCGTCTCAAATCTGCCTGATGTATTGTGTTAAAAGAGGAAGGCAAGGTTACACAGTTACTGAAAGTGCTTAAAAAATAGATCAAATTTTTCAAGATGTAAAGTTATGACACAAGAAAAGGCCAATTAAGGCAGAAAAAAATTAAAAATCACTGATTTTGGGGGACTTAGGATTAATCTTTTTGTGTTTGACACTGAATGTGCAACCTTCACCTGTGGGGTAAGCAATCTCTTTAACCCCACCTAAGGGACACCAATTCCACCTCACTTCCAAATGAGAAAGAACTGCTTTTACCTGTCAACCTGCCATTTTCCTAAGGATGATAGCTTGCTTCCCCTCTGCCTAGTTTTCGTTCCTCAGTGAAGTTCAGAAATGAATGATCTGTGTACTTATCAGTGCAAAGGGAGGATAAGGAGTGCTACAATTCATCTCTGACACAGTGATGCTAAAAGAGGAGCAATGCTGGTGTCTTTCTCAAGAACATGATGATAGCTAAAGGTCACATACGGAGTAGTCTACCATATAGGACGTATCACTGAAGTCCTCCATCAACTGAAAAAAGACATTACCCTTATAACTATGAATCATAATGAAAGGGCAAGCTGTGCCTCAGAAGGATTTCAGTTTCTCTCACTCTCATCCCTGAGTCACAAGTAGCCCATCGGTTTTGTGCTCCTCACAGGCACTCACACACACACAAAAGCATCACTTTGCCCATTGTTATTATGTCACATCTTTTCCGCGGCGACTTGTTCAAGAGAGCTACTTTTGAAAGAAAAGAAATGGCAGAGGGAAAAGGAATGGGAAACATTACAGTACCTGATCTTGAAAGCCTTCTGTGTAAGCACTTTTCATTGATCATTAAGAATGGGAAATAATTATTAACACTGAGCTGGCACAGCATTTAGAATTTCTTCTGCAAAGGAAATTTTGGGTTGAATGAAGAAGAATCTTCAATTCTGATAGTGGTACACTGATAAATGTTATTGACTACACCAGGGAATTTAACCGGACTTGAGGGTGTTATGCTCCATCCCTTTTCTGTTCTACCAGTTCTTTTTGCCATTTGCAAAGACATGCTGTTCCACTTACTTTTTGAATATTTATTTTATTTAAAATTAATGTTGTGAGGCCCTCAAGAAATATTATAAAAGGTTTCAAAGTCAGCAGAATCTGATATAATTTTTATATGCAGTGAATCTTGTTGCAGTACATTTCAACTCTCATGGTGGTATCTTAATATTTCATAAAAGTTCTCCCTTATTTTACGAATTTCAGGTAGTTATATAAAAAGCAGTTCGAGTAAAAGGAGTATCTGTTGAGTAATGTCATTCCCTGGCACTTACAGGTGGACTTACATAATCAAATCCTGCAGAATTATTCAAATGCTTGTCTGTATTGTTTACATTCTCCAGTTCTGATGTATTTTCCTCTCAAGATCAATCCATTCATGTTTTTACTTTTACACACATCCATCTGATAAACAGGAAAACTAAGCATACATTTTAAAAAAGAAAAATTACTAATTTTCATTCTAATTCAGAACAACAGGAATCTTCCTGTGCTCAGACCTGTGCTTAATTGACATTTATATTCAGAACAAGAGTCTTGGCTTTCTGACGACAGTGTTTAATATGAGGTGGAGTACTGCTACATCACCACAGAAATCAGTTGTGTCAGTGCGGAGTAAGCGTTAGTTTAGTGAGGCTTTAGTGAGTGTTATTAAGTGAGGCTTGCTAGAAATGTTTCTCAGTTGTTTTTTTACTATGTAATTAATCATTTGCAAGGTTTTGTAGTTTTTTAAAGCATACAGTGTAAGATGTGTCCTTATAGTTAAAAGCAGAACAAAAAAAATCTGACTGAAGCTTGTTCCACTAATACAAAGACCACAGATGAGGTAATTATATTTGTCACGTTATTGAAAACGATGGAGTTGTCTGAGGCGTGTGCTAGACACTAAAGAGATGCTTTTATTCCTCGCTTTACTTTCTCTGATCTGTTGCAATTAATTCTAACAAGAAAAATCAACATCAGATATTTCTGTAAAAATAATTTATTTTTCATCTTATTACAGCCTAGAAATCTTATTTTTGTGTTGTCCTTTTTTTCCCCAAACCAGAGAATTGCCATGTTCATGCTACCTTGAAAGACACAGGACTCTAGCTAAGTATCCCACAACATGTTGATACTTTAACTGACAAATACAAAAGTAACGTTACAACCTGGCTGTAAAGAACTCAGCAGAAACTGAAGCACAGACTATATATTCCCAGGCACAATTTTTCTGATTTTACAGATAACTTTTCAAAAGAAAATTAATGCCAGCATTCGCTGCCCTTAGGCAAGTCAGTTTCCCTTCTTACATTCAGTGCCTTGCAGCTTATTCACTCCAGCTCCTAAATAATATGAAGGAACGTCTTTAACATAAGCAGAATACTTCAGCTGTGAACTTTGTGACCTATCATGAATTTGCATTGGAAAACTTTCATCAATAGTTCTTAATGAGTATTTTGCTGCTATCAGATATCATCTTTTTGTACTGTCTTTGCCTTCCCCAAACAAATGATTTCTGCTAGTGTTCCTCAGTTATGCTCCAACTATGAAGCAAATGACACAGAAAAGATTGTTTTATCGAATAACATACCTACCATCTAGAACAAGTTCAAATTGCAAATGATGAGCAATTACAAAACTCCAGGAGTTGAAAACTGGAATCCTGCTTTGGATCTAAAATAATCAATAATATTAAACCATGTATTAATTAGAGTCGCAATGCTGTAAATCAACACTTTTACCATTATATACTGTTAAGGGTCGAGGGACCGATATAC